>NC_049983.1:11510830-11637845 GCF_000003815.2 Branchiostoma floridae
AACCAACGTGGAACGGGGCCTTCTGATTGGTCCGCGGCGCCTGGCTATATGATAATATGATATTAATACTTTATCTTTCTTGATGATGGTTGATTATAACACATTTTTATTAAAAGATATCCAAGGTTCTCATATTTTGGTAGCGTGCACGTGTATGCCAGTGCCTTCGGTGCTTATGTACCCATAATGTAAAGACTGCTTTGGGCCATATGCTGTGAAAGGTTCATAGTCTCAGTAGTACTATAAGTACTTTTATTGTGTGAATAGATCATTATACCTCCCATCTGCTGCTCAGGTCCCACTGGTCTCTGGGCGTGGCCTCCAGACTCCTCCCTCAGGTAGAGGCAGTTCTGAAGCAACAGACCTCAACACGACTGGCTGCAAGGTGATTAGGCACCTTCCTCTTCTGATGGATCATTTTCATAACTCACTTCTGGCTTGTTAAAAACTATCAGGATCTTCCTTCAATACGTGTTAGACATCCGGTAGTAATGTATGCCAAATAGCAATTATTCAAGCAACTGGACATGATATCCAGTTGCTTGAGTATTTATTTGGCATATCAGTATCTTCTGGAAACCCTCTAGAAAGGTCACCAGCTAATTTATGTACACCCCCCGATTAATACAAAGTTAGTTTATATCAGGCTGTTACATGTGTATATCAGTTATGTTTTGACACCAATACAAATGTTAATCATGCTTTAAGATTACATCTTATGCACACCCAGTAGCAAACTGTTGCAGTTCAGGATTTTCAATATTTTCTCTTGAAAGTCGTTGCTTTCAGTTACAATTTTATCGTTTGTACACTCTATTCACATTTAGTGCATTCACAACAGCAACTTTCACACAGCCATAAATATGTAAAACTTCTTGTTTATTTTGTACAGTGCTTTACAAACTGTGCAGCGTGTGCTGGTACTTGTTCTGGACCGGCTGGGTACAGAGATGCATCCAGAAAAAAATGGTAAATTCTGTGATGTCTTTATCCTCTGTAACAAACAGTACCCAAAATACCTTTTGTAACTTTTGATAGAAAGATCCACAGTGATGCATGACGTAGAATTTTAGCAAAATATGTCTTTATATCAATATCTAATGTTACACTCTATGTGTGCCCATATACTGGTAGAATGAGTTCAGCTTTCTGTTTTGGTAGTGAGCTACCACTCAGTGCATAGTGAAGTAGACCTAGATCAGGGCAACCTAGTCTATAGCCAGAGCAAAACGAAACCCTTTAAGCTGATTGGTCAATTTCGTAAACTCAGGATAGAGCGCCCTGCACTAGGGAGGCACAGAAAAGGTATAAAAGGAGGAGTGGTCCGATCTCTGTCATTCTTGAGAAAGACATATTACAGTCGAAACCGGTAGAATACCGTCGTCTCTGAGCTGTCATTTTCCCAAGCTACGAATGATGTTTTGGCAGTGAGAGTTATAATAATAAAACTGTCCTATCATAACGTTCACCCCTGCCATTGTCCAGGTGAGGTATCGTTACGTGATGCGGAGGCACAACAGGTGTGCTGGACAACACTGCACAGCATCCACCAGGCAGTCCTACAGCTGATGCCTGATGGGATACCTTCCCAGGAGGTGGAAAATGATGCTGAGTGTCATCAGCTACTGACATCCATCAAGGCGCTCCTCAACCCCTTTATTGTCCCTGTGTCATCTGTTTAAAAGAGATGTGAAAAGTGATGATGTAACAAATTAGACATTATACAGTGTAGGAGAGTTCAGGCTTCTGTAAAACAGTTGCACTCAAATTTCAGCCTTGACATCTGGGCAGAATACACAGAAAACTTTGGACAATGGAGACAATATATAGACATTTTTTTTAACAGTGGACAGTTATTTTTTTCAATAGTGTCACCTGATAAGGATGACTGAACTGAACTGAACTGGACAGTTGGATAAGTGTGACATTATTGGACGTGTTAATGCAGCAAACTGATTTTTTTAATACTATCAACATGCAGTCATTTGATATCATACCTTCCACATAAAATTGCAGCTACTCTTTGGTCAAGTGTCAAATTTTAAGGAAATGTGTGCAATTTCCATATATCTATAGTGAAGTAAGATTTTTTACTCATCCTTGACTGGCTATGGCTATTTTAGAAGGTCAGGGCAAGGTAGCAATTAGATTATCAAAATGTAATGTTTTTATGGAGCATCAAAGTGTGCAGTTTTTACAAGCACTTTGATATTGATTTGCAATAAAATATTGTTGCAGTTAATGTAAGTTTTAGATACTGATCATAAAACCACTGTAATATAATGACATAATTGTGACATATGACATAGTCATCATATTACTGTATATTCATGTATATCATCATAATCATCTAAGCTAATAATCTAAGCAAATAGACATTTTTCTGTTACATTGTAAATTACAGCTACTCAGCATTTGGTTCGTAAGAAAAAGTGTAAATTATCAAATGTTTTATCATGGTAATTACAAAGTTGGTGCAAGTTAACTGGTTTTTGCCAATACAATTGGCATGACAACCTTTTTTGTGTTTTATTTATCAGCAAGCAATGACAACTACATTTTGCCCTAAATATCAATGATAGTTGTAACAAATCCATCTGCATTTTAAAAAATAAACTGGAGAATCAGCCTGTTTTTATTTTTCTAGACCTGATTTTTACCAGGTTCCACATCGGTTTACTTGCCCATATTGTTGTTTGTATGACAAGTACATGTACACAAAGAGACATCCCATCTTGCCTTCCTATACCATGTACCTCCGCAAGGTTCATTTGAAATTGTTCTGGCATTTACATGATTAAAAATGTGGTACCATCAGAACAAGATGGATGTCGTTTTTCTACAGTGTCAGAAGGCGCCAGAATAGTTGATCTTGGGGTTTGCAGTTATCAGACTGAGTAATTATTTTGTATTTCAATGAATGTAAGCAACAGTCCACTCACTTAACCTATATTTTTAATCATCAGATTACATAATGCTTGTATGGACCAAAACGTCTCACATGTTTGCTAGAAAACTATTTCGGCAGATTCAGAAGAAGGGAAGCTTGAAATCATCTTTTCCCTTCCTCACTTACTTTTGTTCCTCTTCAGGACAGCTGACATCAGCAACTTGTGAAACAACTGCAATCACCTGCAAGAAGTACAGTTAAGTTGCACAGTGACAATAATTTACTGTAATTTTTCATTTGTTAACGGTAAATCTTAGTGCCTTACATGGTTGCTATTCAACTTCTAAAATTTCATCATCACGGTTATTTGATCACCCATACGAGCGATCGCGATGATGTCACGGTGACGCAGTGGTAGGCAAAAAGCAGGTGTTTGGCAAAATATTGATTTACATATTAACCAGTAATTTAATCTGGAAATTGAATATCAATTTCTAATCCTATCTGCTGACGTCCTGGTAGGCACCAGCCATCGAATACCCCGGATATAAACAACAACAGCGATCCCTCGTATGAGGCCAGCTAGAAAAAATGTTCCTGTAACTAAAATTTAATGCTGTGAGCTCCCCTCCCCCTACCTTTAAAATTACCAAACACAGTACATGTATCAAATGGATTTACAGTAGCCCAATAGCAAAAGATCAACTAAAGCTGACATGAAGTTAGTTAAATGTAGTTTAAATTGCCACATCAGGACAACTGCAGCATGATATCTAAAGGGAAGCTTTGAAAGCTTAGTTTGGGTCTCAGGACGAGCAATGAAAGCACATTTCCCATGCCTTTAAATTTATTACTTTGTTAAAAAAAAAATCTTTGTTTCTTTCAGAACACTACAAGCAATCATATATGGTATATCATTGTAGCCCTGCTAGTTCTATTAAGGTAAAGCCACTTAAAGCCAGGACAAAAAAAAATCTTTGTGTCTGTTACAAATACCTGTTCAGCTGCCCTGTTGCCAGCCCAGACTGCACCTTCCATACTGCCATATCCACACGTGGCTGACTCCACCCCAGCTAGGAACACTCTGCCTGTAGGGTCATACCTACACCTGCAATGTGGGGTAAATCACAACTATCATCTGTCAATGTACACTTTCAGGTCAAATACTCTATGACAACAATATTAAACCCTTCTCCTATACGGTCTAACAGACCATTTCATACAGCTTTCTGATCTTCAACCTAATCACACCACTTGGAACTACTTTCCCAAGTGGTCTCACATTGCTTTCCAGAACCATGTACCAAACCATGTACCATTACCCATTTCAATCTGGAGATACAGTGCCAGAAAAACCCCACGCACACACAAAAGGCAAGCTGCAGTGTCAAGTTCAAACACCAGGAGGTCCAAAATCAAACCTGAGTGTCAGCCAACCACCACCAACCCATGTACCAAAAATCATCGAAATCCCAAGATTGGTTCTTGAGATATAGCACCGGATATGTCCCTTCCATACACTTTCATGCTACTACCTGTTTAGTTAAAAAAAGAAACAGGAATTTGACATTGGTACAAATATAAATCATCACTCTATAACCATCCTGCCTTTGGAACACCAAACAGCACACTGACGCTGAAGTTACCGTCCAAACATTCTGTCACAGGTAAGGACACCAGGTGGGAAATATGCACCAAAACCTCCTCCAATGTACTCTTCTTCATTCCAGTTCTTCTCCACATAATCTAGAGGCTGTTAAAAGAAGTATACATTATAAAATCATAATTATATGCAGATGCTCAATATAGTAAAATATTTTTATTCTTCCAAATTGCCTTAGAAATAAATGACACCTTCTAGACAGTATAAATGATTATTCCATATCTTTCTATCATTCCACAACTATGAGGTCTGAGATAAGCACAGTACAACATACTCCCATGAGATCAAGTGTTTTTTTTTTGTAGAAAGCATAATGTTACCTGCATCGCTTCTGATTCAGAAGTGAAAGCTCTGGCCAAGCACTGACAGAAGGCATTTTTCCTGTATACAGAAAACAAGTATCGTAGTACATGTATTACAGAAATGCATCATCCTGCAAAAACAAAAATTCCTGCAATGTTCAGAAGTATGACATTTTCTATTATAGGAAAAGTAAATGGCTTGGCATGGTATGAAAGGTAAACAAATCAGGGGACATTAAATCTCAATCTTAAGTGACATGTCTCATTTTAATGCATTAAATTTTGCGTTTTCCACACTTGGATTTCGATACTGACTCCGTTATTATGAATCATTTTTTTTACACTCTTCTTACCTTTGTTGTTTAGTCATCTCTTTTGCTTCAGTAGCCTTTCTACCTGTTATAAACCTGTAGATGGAACAAAACATTTCAAGGGCTGGAAGAATTAAAGTGATCATTACAATGTGATCAACAAGCTTTCAAGTCCAGACAGAAATATGAAGAACATTTGGGACTCGATCACAAAATAATCAGGTAAACTTCAGATCACACAAGGTATTATCAAAAAATCAACAAAATCAATGATAGGCCTCAAATCAAAACAAGGCAGCCTACGCTGTGAATGCTGGGAACTTGTTTCCAGGAAGAGTGTCGTCAAAGCCATATATAAAAGGGCATCCTGGGTAATCTGTGAACAGCTGCACTCCTTCACAAGCAAAGACAAAAGGCAGTAAAACTTAGTGACTACAATGATTAGACAATAAATTGAGCTTTAAAATCAGATTACTATTAGCAAAATAGACACTGGAAGATAAATCCCTTCTTACGTATTAGGCCATCAAAATCTGCATTGAAATGTAAGGCTTCAAGATAAAGGAATGAAACTGGAATCATAAGTATTGTATATGTGCTAACACTGATTCCATTGTGCATAGGAGTTGCACGCATATAAAGGCAATGTGATTCAACATTAATTTTGACTGGTACAAATTTGAGTCCCTAAATGACATTATATTAGCATGAGGAAAGAAATTGCATGGTTTTGTACAGTGTTTACTTCTCATCCAAATGTAAGCTTCACCTACTTCCATTTCCCCAGAAGTTAGTCTTGTAGTACAGAGTGCATTTGCAGACATGGCCCATGGTGATGTGGTGGAAGGCCTCGGGTAAGGCTGGGGAGAGGCTAATCTTACTGTAACATGGAGGAGGGACAGCCAGGACTACAGCTTTAGCCTGGGGAAAACATCAGTGTGAAGTCAGACAGTGTCAAGTTATATCTTATGAAATACGGACTCTTATGAAAGATTTTTGTGTGTTCTATTGGTTATTTAAAGGCTGTAAAATTTTCAGCTCACTCCTCTTTGATCAAAGGAGTATGGCAGACAAAAATGCAACTGGCTGACCTTCCAAGTAGCCTTGTTGCTGGCCACCAGAACTCCATCCTCTACATTTGTGACCTTGGTGACAGGGCAGTTCAAGGTCACCCTGTCCCCCAGCTGTTCCACCAGGACCTTACAAAGATTCTGCATCCCTCCGTTTACCCTGTACTGGGAATGGAATTAGACAAAAAAGTAATTCTAAAAGTATATGATAAGAAATGCTTAAGTATTATGTAAACTTTGTAACAATGGTAACAGTAGCATTCCTGTCTATACTAGCCATACAAAGATAGCTTACATACATTATAGAGAGGCTATCTCAAATGCTCATTAAGTTGAAATGTTATATGAGTCATCAACATTCAGAACACTATCTGCTTCCTATAGCCTATAGGAACAGCCTAAAATCCAGTCTTGTTAGCTTATTAAGTCCCACCGCCACCTCGCGGAAGACAACAACTGTTGGAAGCAGACTTTAGCTAGACGGGATTCCGGGACAAGTGTTTTGATATATATCATAGCATTTGGTTTAATCTTGGACTGTATTACCTCCCCATCACTGGCTGCAGCAGGGTTGACCAGTGTGGCCCACCTCCCCCCTCCTGTCTGTCCCACCAACCACAGGAACCACAACATGGACACTTCCTCCGGCTCTGCACATGCCAACACACGTACAAACGCATCTGTGATCCTCCGCACTGACCTAAACAAACACAGGAAGGAGAATCACATCATCTAGAGGCTGCCTATGATATCTTCTTTTCTAAATGTTGTGACTCTAAGATTTGTACCAGGTTATAAAAGCATAACTATGTCCAGATTCAAGTGTTTGCTTGCTTGTGTGCAAGTCTCTTGATGATCAAAATGATGTAAAATTTATATCTAAATCCAGTCAGAAACATGCTTAAAGAGAGTCGTATTGTATGATATAAGTAAAAGTAAAAGGGGATGATTCCAGCTCACTTGAACCATACAGTCCTGTCAAAGAAGTCCTTCATGGTGCAGGAGTCCCATTCCTGTGCTGACGGAGCCTCCCAGGGCTCTTCTGGGGGAATCTGAGAAACAAAGGTGTTAAAATGTAGAATAATATGTATCTGTCCATGGTACTGAAGATGTTATAATGATGTTATAACAGATAATGTAGACAGTAGCTGACTAACCTGGTTAGCCAGCCTGTCCATGGTACTGAAGATGTTATAATGATGTTATAACAGATACTGTAGACCCTGACTAACCTGGTTAGCCAGCCTGTCCATGGTACTGAAGATGTTATAATGATGTTATAACAGATACTGTAGACCCTGACTAACCTGGTTAGCCAGCCTGTCCATGGTACTGAAGACGTTATAATGATGTTATAACAGATACTGTAGATCCTGACTAACCTGGTTAGCCAGCCTGTCCATGGTACTGAAGATGTTATTATGATGTTATAACAGATACTGTAGACCCTGACTAACCTGGTTAGCCAGCCTGTCCATGGTACTGAAGACGTTATAATGGTCCAGTCTAACCAGAGGGTTCCACGTGGGTAGAGACGTAGGGGTGAACCTCCACACACCATCCTGTAACAAGACATCAATGATATGATACAGGTTGTATAAAACTACCGGTAGTTCAAGTTATGGCAATGAAATTGATTTTCTTGTCTATGGAATGGTACCCTTGCCTGGAGTGTTTTAATACTTGCCTCTGTGACATACACAGTTTGACCAGGAGGCTGTTGCCAGACCTTCACTCCAACATCCTTCATCAGCTGCCATAACATGGACTGCGCAGGGACACAGAGAGATGCACCCTGGTCTGACACCATGCCCAACTCTGGATTCTGTAGAACAGAGATACATACGAGAGTCACGTTTATTGCACAATGATTGCATCAGGTACAATGTATGGTATATAACAAATGTCGAGCAATTAAGTTTTTCTATAACATGTATAACTAACAACTACAAGCTATATGATGAAATTAAGTGCTATGGAGAGCAGAGGCAATACAAAGTGTCCTGGGGAACAGTAACATTCCAAACATGCCTGTGGACTCTCCCATTCCTGTGGCCACATACCTATGCAATTCCTAGAATTATTGCAGACTGCACACAATACTATAACATTAGGCTCGCTCCTGTGGTGTTGCCAAAAATAATGAAATGCATAAAAGTCGTACCTCTAAGGTGAACGTCCTACCCCCAACCCGACCAGACGCTTCCACAACAGCCACGTCCAAGCCATGTTTATGGAGCAGCCTGGCAGCTGTCAAACCTGAGACAAGAAACAAAACTCGATATTTCAGTTTCAATCATCATATTGACTTTGTACAATATGTGAAATAGCATCATGAGTGTGGAAACTTTGCCCTCCTTTCCTCTTTACTTCCGGAACAGTGAAATACGTGTAACTCACTGGCTAGTATGGCTAAAAAAAGTTAAAATCCAGGAATAGGAAATGATTGATTCAACTGGACGCGACGACGGCGAAGCCTCCATAATTATAGTCCTGTACGATAATGTTAGATGCCATGACTGGGTAGCTTGGGTCACTATCTATTCCCTCACCGCTCAGTCCAGCTCCAACCACGACAACGTCACAACTGTGTTCCGTCATTACAACAGACAACACTCCAATGGCCCTACCGCACGTAATGGGCGGCGTGCAATTCACACGACCGATGACCTTTCCACTTTCCCCCGGGATCAGATATCTGTTACCCAAGGAGGTTAATGTCCTCATGGTCATTGGTTTACCAAATGGTGCTATCAGTTCAGCTACTCGGATGAGCCATGAACATTTCTTCGTTATGAAGCCATTTTCCTTTTACTTACTGCATTGCGATATAAGGAATGGGCTGGCCTTGGCTATAAAGAGCTAAAAAAAGAAAAAGAGAGGGACTTTGGAGCCTAATAAATTGTGTATTCTACAAAATGAACACACGTTAATGCTCTTCTTGCTGTCATTACATGCCATCTTCACATTGTTTGATGTCTACCCAGAAATTTAATTATAACGAATACAAGCCATTTGAATAGGCGATCAGTAATGCTTTCTTTAAAACGACCCGTTTTAATGTGTGTGTTTTTTTTTTCGAAAGTATGTTAAGGTTTCTACTACATCCGTTACGAATTTTTAAAAATCATGTAATCAGTTGTATCTCTGTTACGGCTATAATGATTTGATGACATCGGCTGAAATTTATTTTCAAGCAACTGAAAGTTGCCGCCCGGGCAATTAACTTTCAGTTGCTTAAAAATAAATTTCAGCCGTTGCGTAAATCGTACATAGCAGCTGTAAAATAAGTAAATATATGCCAAATATTGCAAAAACATATATCGAAAAACGTATACCGTATGCCACAGAATCAAAAAAAAAAATGTGAAGGAAAAAAATTAATAACCTATTGTTCGGTATACAACATTCCGTGCGTTCGGTCATTTGTTCAACCTTCCTGACCACTTAGATTTCATAATGAAAGCAACTTTTTGTCAAATTACTAGCCCCCTTATGACCTCAATGCAAGATGACCTACAGGCTGATTTGCTGAATGAATAGACGCTCGACGCACCCCTCCATTGAAAAGCTTTGTCCCGTGTTGACTCATTGATTTTTGTTTAGCCTAGCCACTGCCTTAAAAACCACGGTACTCAACTGCACTTAGTTTTGACGTCAGTTTGTTTTTGGCCACTTTAGCAAATGCCAAACACTTGTTAGCTTTTAAACAAGCTTTCCTTTGCCAGATTAGGGATTACGGTATTTGTGTCCTTTTTGTGGCGGTGTTTTAAACAAGGATGCACTTGGTAATGACCTTACTCGTTTAACGGACTAGTACACATCTTGTTGATCTATATCTTACAACTGGTTATACGTTAGGGGAGCTTTTGACAAGTTTACTTTGACCTACTGTTGACTGAAAAGGTTCCATGTGAATTTAGTGGATTACATTCCAAAAGATAGATACACTTTCCCTGATCTGTACCTTATTTGTAAGGTAAACAAAAAATAAAGTTTTCCATTCTATCATCACAGTGCAATGAATCGGGATGGGTTATGCTTGACCACGCGCCGCAGAGCAGACGCCACATCAATTTCCCTTGTAATCTATCGATCTCCAGTCAGACTGTTACAAGCTTTGATAGCGACTTTTTTTTTCGCTAGCTAGCTACCAAAAACCGATCACTCCGATGTGACCACGAGAAAACAAAAGCGAAGGTTGATTAGAAATCAAAAGTCCCCCCCCCCCACACACACACAAGCACACACCCTGATGAAATATGAAAGATTCTGATGCTGACCTGAACATTTAAATCCAGTTGAACAAAACGTGGCGTGACGTACATAAGCAGTTCACAAGGGCTCAAGCTGACCGTTCGTCAAGGGCAGTGCACACAACAACTAAACTCAAACAGGACCACCAACTGTGTAAATCTAGGATCCTCCTAAGGCTGACTGAGAAAAAGAGCTGTGTCCCAAAATCAACCCGGATGTCCCACAGCAGAGGGAACATTTCCAGGTGAGCGTCGATACTCACGCGCTTTGGTACATAGGTTGGCTTACCGAAGGGCACCCTACTCAAAACACCACAGGTATGTCACCGTACATGTATTTGATTACTCAAGTATGTTCAATGCACGATAGACGTGATTGAATTATTTGTGATATCAGCAGACTTCCAAAATGACTTTTGTCGGCAAACTTCTAAACATGCATCTGGCTTTGGGACAAATGTCATCATAGTTTTCATTTACATGTGCGTGTGTCTTAATAAATGGTTGTTTGCATTTAGCGTTGTACAGTACACAGAAACGACGGGGCTCAGATTACGCCTTCCAGGAAGGGTTAGTTCTTTGCAATGATAAAAGACACGTATTGTTTTTTTGAAATGATATACAGCTGTCATCTAACATTATTACGAGACCATATAAACTTCATCATGTCTTCACAGATATCACTTTTCCTGACAAGCGTAGACTAAAGTCAAGAATACGCAGTGGTCCATTCATTAAGTCAGACATCTTTCGATCCTATAAAGCCATGGCAACATGTGTATTTGTGACTGAAGAGTGATAACACAAGGATAAAACCATGAACCACTATTTCCATTGTGTATTTCTGTTCATTCAGGATTGATAATCACACATTAAGGCGACTCCTTGACTAGAACAACGTTTTCACAACTTCAAGTCACACTAAAAGGCAATCTATTATGTAACTACATTTGTATGTGATACAACAGATATTAGGATAACAGGATCTAGTATCAAATCCGATTTGAAAACGGATTTTTTGGACCTTAAGGAAAGTTCCTGTTTCTTTTTGGCATATCTTTTGTGGTTTACTTTATTTCCATGCCACAATTTGGCATAAATTTCAGGGAAAGCACAAGAAAAACAAGCTGAATTTATTACCAATGGAGTCAAACAATTGCTTCATATAATTGCTACATATATTGCTACATAATATGCATGATTCTTCAACCATCTTTGAGTGGATGGCAATGCTTACTAATGCTTAGGATGACCCATTGCCATCAATAGGAAAAGCTGTAACTTCACAACATTCTGCTTAATTGCTGTACCCAATTTCAGAATCATAAAGAAACACTTCAAGCCATTGTACATCAAGTATCTTGCATAATAAAGGAACAATGTAAGGTAGGTTTTTACAATCACATACAAAAACTCAGTCTTGAACAGAAAGTGGCAGAGATGAGGTCTGCATTTGCATAGCAGCGATAAAACAGTCAATCTTTGTTGTTAACAGCACTCTGTGAATATGAAAGACACTTACAACTATGCCAACAGTGCCAATGTGCACTTTCAATTATCCACAATCAGACTATAACATTTTATTCTGTGGAATGAACCAAATGCTCTCATGTCTTCATTATGTATTAGGTTTTGAGATACAATCAAGTACAATTCTTGGAAAATACAATCATGTTTAATACTATCTATTTCAAACAAAGACAGCCAACCATTACATTTCCATTTACAAGGCAGCTTTTACAAACCAATTGCACTTTTTCATTACATGATTGTGTAGTGTACACTACTCACAAGATAATGGCACAAAGCTGTGCAGTGATGTGAACAACTTTTACCAGTACATATACTACGTTTATTACTACCCTTAATTTCATTATACTGCAGTCATGATGATACTAATAATACATCTATTGCTTCAAGCTTAATTCATTTTACCTCATCATCTATTGTGATATTTGACCTTTTGTTTTTCACTGCAGAAATTTGGCTAAAATCAGTTTGGCTAAAGTTTTGCCTTGTTCAGTTTTTTATAATTTATTCAAAATGAACATAGCCTAGCAGGTAATGACTGTATTTGCTACATTGCTGACATGGTTTTGCCGTGTGGTTAACCTAGCTACATGACAGAACATGCCTCTCCCTCCTTGCCACCTGGAAGTTTTGGAACGCCGTGTTCGTCAAACTCGATTCCAGGTGCCATCTCTCCTACCAACTCCTTCGGTGGCTGACCTAAATCTTGCATCTTCTGCATCAAGTCCAACGTCTTCTCAAACCTCTTGGCCTTGACCTCCTCCGCGTCCGTCTCTGCTTCCGACTCGAACTCACCACAGATCTGCTTCATGAGTTCAAACTGCTGGGAATATTTCTGGTTGTCTTCCTGTGATAGTTTGGACTTGTTCTGTTCCAGCCAGTCGGGGTATTTCTGACAGATGTCCTTCAGGGAGGGGTACAACACTTCCTTGGAGAGGAGGTTTTTCATCATGGTTTGCATCATGGGAAGGAGGTCTGTGGCACCCGCGCCCTCCGCTGTGCCTTCTGACCCCAGCCCAAGGTCGGACATGGCCTTGAGAAGGTCATCCTCTGTGAGGGGGTTGTTCTGGAGCTCCTCTGCATTCTGTGCCATACTCTGGAGGGTCTGTGACAGAGAGCTGGCTAGTTCTGTGGTCCCACCTTCAGGGCTGGCTTCTGGTCCCTGTTGGAATGACAAATACATTGTCAGGACTAAGAAATCTTTTTCATCTTAGAAACTATCATATAAAAAGCATGGTTTTCTGTAAAAAGAACTGCTAAATCATCACAGATTACCTGCCATAAGTTTTTTAAATGGAACATACCTTAATTTCGAAACAGATGATATCTACAACTTGATCACGTGCTCATGCAAATGTGTGTATCATAATTTTGCTGTGCATCGATTCTTTAAAACATCAGTATCAAAGATGCTGTCATACTTGGTCTTTCCAATCATTTTCAATGTCCACTGGATATTCGCGAGCAAGCCTTGGGCAAGAAAGTGTATTTCTATTGCTCGTTTCTTAATCACTAGCTATAATTTTGCACCAAAGGTCACGCCCATTCCTCAAACACACCAACCTGTTCTATATCTGAAGCTTTGGCCGCAGCCTCCGCCAACTTAGAGAACTGAGCCATCAGCTGTGGGTTTTCTTCTTCTAGAGTCTTCATGGCCTTCTCGAACTCATCTGCGATCTGCCCGGCCAGCTCCTGTTCAAACACCTCGCTGAAAAGGGCTTCCTCGTCAGTTGGGAAGGATTCGCCTCCCGACTGGGGCTCACCCGCCCCTACTCCCGCGGGTTTCCCTCCGTCCGCGCCCGCCGCCTGGCCTTCTGCGGCCTTCCCCGCATCCTTGGTTTTGGCCTTGTCAAAATCTGACAGTGCACTGTCCAACAGATCGTCTAATTCTGGGTCGGGAACAGGATTTTCCACGGGCTGCGAAGCAGACGCACCATTTTCCGCCATCTTGGAACATTAGTGTGGGTCAAAGTTCAATCATGAGCCTGACTATACCAAATACAGTATTCTAAGGGGTGAGCAGGTTTGAAATGTTTGAAGATGGGTACAAGAGAGTCAAGAGATGAGCAAATAACGAACGAAGTCCATGAAAACACCATTTTCAGATCCATATCTTAGACTTACGTTTAAGGCTTCCTTGAGGAAAGTAATTTCTTGGCCATCCTTAGATTTTATCAAAGATAGCTGTTCTGTCAAACTAACGTTATATACCTGCAATAAAACACTATTATTCTTAAACGTTTTCTGATTTTGAATTTGAATTTGAATTTGAATCAGAATTTAAAGGTTCCGACCGTTTTTGATGTATTTTAGGCTGTTTTTATTAGACTTTATATTTTATCAGTCTTCTTTAACTTAATATGCTCACCAACCAATGATGCCATTTACTTACTCTCCAAGCAGAGGTTAGGCTCCGGCTGTTTTTCTAACGTTTTTTTTAGTCGTTTTTATCGGGCTTTCTATTTTTCTATTTTATCTTGCTGTGTCAAAACCTAACATTTGGCTGGCGTACTTCAAGAAAAATGACAAAAATAGAAAGCCCGATAAAAACGACTAAAAAAACGCTTAAAAAACGGCCGGAGCCTAACCTCTGCTTGGAGAGTACCGTTTACTAGTAATACGATCATTTGAAAGAAATGCTGGCTTTTTGGTTGATGGACGGAAACAATTCAAAATAGAAAGACTGATCAAACGCATAGAAATACGTCCAAAACAAACTAGAACACTCACTGAGAGCAAGGAGGTTATATCTATATAGAGATATAACCTCCTTGCTGAGAGGCTAACGTTTAATAGCACGCTGCTTGAAGAGTACTTTTAGGCTATCGAAATCGAGAACAATTGATGCCAGGATACAGACACATTCTTGCTTTTCTTTTGTCAACATATTGTCTTAGAATCGGTTAATATGCTGCTGAGATGGAAGTTACTGGTAGTCGGATGCCTGTTGCTGATTGGGGCTCTCCAGCTCTACACCAACGTAGACTTCCTACGCACCGGGCAGGACCAGAACCCACCCAACAATGTGAAACTAGGATTGACCTTCCCGATCATTGGGTATGACAACACACGGTTTGACTTCTAGCTTATGCGTTCACCATGCAGATCTTTAATGTATGGATCGAGTTATCGTTGTTTTCCGATATTTCATTAATTTGATCTAAGATACGATCATATGGCCACCCCAAGAATGTTACTAAGAAAGTTACATCAATAAATGCAGACGTAACGTTATAGTACTAGTGTCTTCGAACTTTTTATCTCAAAGCTGACTTGAGTGGCATTCCATCCGTTTATAAACATACCGTTATCCCTTTGAATGAATCCGATGCTTCTCGGTTTTGTATTATGGTGGTATCTCACTGCACTTGGGGCACCGGTGCGGCACTGCGGGGTTCGTACATGACTCAATGCATTTCAGATATAAAGAACGAATTTTCTTACGTTTTGTGTATTTTGTTGTCTTCTAAGTCATACTTTTACGTATTATGCAATATCTAAATTACTTTTAAAAAATCGACGAAATAACGCAACAGCGCCGCAGTAAACGAACACCGCAGTGCCGCACCCGTGCCTCAAGTGCAGTGAGATACCACCTTTACCAGCCCCGTGTCAAGACATCCTTTCCTAGCTGAAACGTCTTTATGATTTGTAGCTATCTGCAAAGGCACTAAAGTTTCTGACTTGCCGTAGTGATTACAGCATGATAGCAAACAGGAACGCGGCGGACGATTCTCAACCTCAACCGGCATCAGATGACAGTGACGTCACGGTGGACCCGGAGGTCTGCATCCCAACGCAGTCGCAGTTGGGCCCACTTTTCCACTTAACAAACAACAACGACACCAAGTTTTCTTTCAGACGAAACCCAAAATGGAACAAGCCTGTAAGTAATTAAAAATGAAATCTTCCGTCATTTCTTAAGTGACTTCACATGTATTTGCCATTGGTTATACTTTTGAGTATTTTCTATGTAATATAGTGGCTATCGTATTTTTGAACCATTGACCAACTTATTCATCATTACAGAGCTACAATATTAATGTGTGGCAACAGTGATACAATTGTTATTCTATTTTCAAGACATGCGCGGAAACTCTGCAGACGACAGCGTTTGAGTCAGAAGAGTTTGGTCCGATCTTTCGGCCTGACATACAGATGCTGATCAACTGCAACCTGTTTGATCTGAGAGAATACTGGAGGATGAAAAAGTGGGAAATACCATTCGGATACAACTACTACATGGAAAATATCACTTACGAGGGTAGGTAGATAACCCATTTCACCAGAACTGACATCATTGTTAGCATCTTTGGGGTGCATATCTTTAAATACTTCCAAATTCAACAATATACAATTCAATGTGCGAAACCAGCTTATTTCTGCTTAATCTTTTGATTTTTCATGTCATCATGTCATCAGAGGTACGAGATGTGTTGAAGATGTTTCCAGCGGACGATACCATCTTCAACTTTACGGGGAGGAGCAGGCCCCGGTGCATAACCTGTGCTGTGGTTGGCAATGGTGGGATATTGAACGGCTCGAGGATGGGCATGGAGATTGATCAGCATAGCTACGTTTTTAGGTAAAATCGGGATTAATTTTACGTATCATTATAATCATGTAATATAGTTCAAGTTTATCATGTGCATTTTAGCTTTTCATTAGCATAGCTGATTAGACTAACGCATTGTTTCCCTCCCTTTGTATGAAAGTTTTTTAATGTAGACCACTCTTCGTTCAGGGTAAATGAAGCCTACACGAAAGGCTATGAGGAAGACGTGGGCAAAAGGACGACCCACTATGTGTTTTTCGATCGATCTCTCCGATACGTCAAGCCAGAGGACTATCCCATAAGTCAGGTCAGTCTGTCTACAGTATGCCTGTCTTCTGGCCACTTAGATTCACAAGTAAAGATCAATAAACTCTTTCGTTGTTGTAAGACAACTGTTACTCTGGATCTAATATTTTCAGAACACCACGTACATCTATGTGCCGTGCAGAAAAGATGACTTCTCATACCTGAGGGCCATAGGAGAACGTACGGCCGAGTTCAATGTACAACCTGAACACGTGCGAATCATTCATCCAGACTTCATGAGATACATACATTTTGTGTAAGTCTTGCTTCGCTTAGAACACGCTTATTGGTACTAAAATGTGTTGATTAATTTAATGATAATAACGTAATTACCCTAACTGATAAGAATGGAACACTCACTGAAACAAAATGAGGTTGGCGCTTAAAATGAAGAAAAAGAGACTGTCGAAGAAGAAGTAGCTACTCAGTTTACGGCTACGTATAATGAAAGTATCACATATAATCTGTGTGGCACAAACCCATAGCCAGTTCCGTAACGACCTGCTTCCCGCGGATCAGCCAGAAGAGCGCATTTTAATCAGGCCAGATACATGTATATCTTTGTTAACGCTGTGAAGAAACTACATGGAATTGGTCGTTAGGTTATGGACACATGTTATATATGGCAAGAAGTCGGACATGGAAAGACAAGACACATTTTAGAATCTAACAGAAAATCTTCGTGACAGGCAGATCGCTCAGTGCAATTCAAAATAATAAGCTGCTGCTCCTATAGCAGTTATATCAGCTTCAGAGATAGCCTGGGTACCATTCGATTTCTACCGGGGTTTCCTTGCACTCACTGCCCTAAAAGTGTGAAGACAGTCATATAGCAGGGAAATTCTACGACACCTCTCTCCGTCGATTATTTAGGGCGCGAGTGCAAGGAGCCCCCGGTAGACACCGGATAGTACCCAGGCTATTTCAGACATACAGATACAGATGAAATGGCTTTTCCGTTGTACAGGTGGATGAGAGTAAAGTCGTTCCGCCCCACCACCGGCGCCATTATGACCATGATAGCCCTCCATACGTGCGACAAGCTCAGCCTGTACGGACTGGGATACAACACCAAGTACAGCAACCACTACTTCGATCGGAAGTACAAGAAGTTCAGAGTTGTTAGATTAAGTCATGATCACCAGAGGGAGATCAGGCTGTGGGATAGTTTGGACAAGGAAGGCATTGTGTACTGGTACAGAAGGGACGTGTTCTGACAATTTTACGCTGATATATAATGTGTAGTTTTTTTTATTTGAAAATACGGTACAAAGTGACTACACACTCAACTTTATAAAACTTATGTTGGTGCCACCGCTTATTAACACAAATGCAAAGGATAAGTTAATGCCAAATGAAGACCCAAAACAAGAAGACATCACTAACAGACGTTTAACCGTTAACTAGAAAGGTAACATTTGCAGGCAAATACGCAATGTTTGCCTTCACACGGTCTAGCTATAACGACCCAATACTCAATTAATTCTTACTAAACACATAGATATGTATATATGATGACAAGCACCTCCAGCTCTGTCCTGCTACTTGCTACATAGTGTAATTGAACACCACACAGACGGTAGCGGTAACCATGGTGACCGGTGCAGGTCATTGACCTTTAAATTTGTCTGGAAACTGTGACTCGAAGAACAAAATTATTATTATCCGTGAAGGTTAACATAGCAATTACTAAATTGTGAGATTTTCAAACCGTGGATATTATGTAGTGGAATTATGACATTCTAATCATTTAAAATAGTGATGGGTGCAGGGAATCATTTAAAAACAAATGTGGTTGATAGAATAAAAGTAAGTAAAGTTACTCGATTAAATTATAGAATTCATAGAAAGAATGTGTATCTTCTTATTGTTGTCAGTACCCATCGGAAAGAGATGTTAAACTATAGTCATGGGGTCTCCGGTGTCCGTATCTACTGTCATCTCAGCTCACAGCACGGCAAAACAGCAACAAACACCCGGAAACAATGACAAGCTGTGCTGTCGCGAAAATTTGGTAGGTTGCTCTAGTACGTGGGCTTCACGAATTTCAATACTATACTACCTTCATAAACATAAGACCTTCTAGATTAGACCCAACGCGCGTCGAATGCAGTTTTTTCCTAGGTTGGACCGTCGACCCTCCTTCAGTTTTCGAGTGGCCATCGATTTCGCGCCATACTGAGGTCAAAGTTCAAAGACCAGCTGAGTCGTTAGTAAGGATGTGACATAATACTCCCGTCCCGAGTACCTCATGTGATCGTCACTTTATGACTTCTCTTCAGGCCTTTTGGCAACTTATGGGCGTCTAAGACACCTGTGAGAAAATGTTTTACGTAGCTGCCATCCTGATATGCCTGTCAGTGGCCCATACGGGCGGCACACACCTGCTGAACCCCAGGTTTCCGAGGCCGAAAGGTCCTGCCCTAAAGCCGCAGTACAGCTATGATACCAAGTACTTCACACAACCGGTAAGTTACTCTTAGCTCTGTTATATCAAGGAGGTTAAAGAATCACTCTCTTTCTTTAACCTCCTTGGTTATATTTAAGAGAGATAAGATGCAGTTTTTTAAACGATTATGAACACCAGAGGGGATACGGACACCAGAGGGGATACGGACACCACAGGGGGTATGGACACCACAGGGGGTACGGACACCACAGGGGGTATGGACACCACAGGGGGTATGGGCACCATAGGGGGTACGGACACCACAGGGGGTGTGGATACCACAGGGGATATGAACACTACAGGGGGTACGGACACTCTTGGGGGTACGGACACTATTGGGGGTGGGGACACCACAGGGGTACGGACACTACTGGGGATATGAACACTGCAGGAGGTACGGACACTACTGGGGGTACGGACACAACAGGGGTATGGACACTACTGGGGTTATGAAGACTTTAGTGGGACAGACTGTACTGGGGTTACGGCCATCACAGGGGTACGGACACTACAGGGGATATGAATACTACAGGACACTACTGCGGTACAGACACCACAGGGGGTACGGACAGAACAGGGGGTACGGACACCACCGGTACGGACATTACAGGGGTATGAACACTACAGGATGTACCGACGCTACTGGGGGTGTGGACACTACAGGGGGTACAAGCAGGTACAGACACTACAGGGGGTACAAGCAGGTACAGACACTACTGCACATGTGGGTATGGACACTTCAGGGATATGGACACAACAAAAGTATGGACACTTCAGGCAGAGTCTAGATGTACGGTAATCTTTCCATGCATATTTCAGATGTTGACTTATCTTTAATGTGTTATTTCTTATTTCAATGCTGTACAGGTGGACCACTTCAGTTTCACCAGAACTGACACTTTTGACCAACGTTACCTTATAAACATGAAATACTTTGAAGGCACTGGAGGACCCATCTTTCTCTACACTGGGAACGAAGGTGACATCACAATGTTCTGTGACAACACGGTAAGTTGAAGATAACTTTCATCACTGGTAATACATGTAGTCCATTGCAATATTCTGCTACTGCAGTGGTCCGAACACCATGCAGCTGCAATCAGTCTCTCTTCACATCTCTTCACCTTATCCTTTTCATCACATGCTTCCTTAGCTCCCATAATTTTCTCTTTTCACTTTCATCTGACTCAAGGATTTCCATGTCATTCACTGCGTGATATTTCTGAGTCAAACAAGTGTCCTAAAATAGATTTGATTGCAACATTGATATTGTATCCTGTTCTTTGTTTGCTCACTTCAGGGCTTTATGTGGGACATTGCACCAAAATTCAAGGCTCTAGTGGTGTTTGCTGAACACCGCTATTACGGAGAATCAATGCCTTATGGAAAAGATTCATACAAGGTAAAAGTATAGATTGCTGTTGATTTTCATCCAGAATGCTGCAGTTCAGTCCCCACAAACATATGACATTCCGACATTCCGTCTGTATTCAGATGACAATTACACTTATGAGTGATTTATTTAATATGCAAATTGCCAATGATATACAGTATATCAGTGTACCATTGTGTACTTGTATCCTTAAACAAGAAATAACAATATCTTTGTTTCTCTGATCCACTAGGACCCTGAGCACCTCGGCTACCTGACAGCAGAGCAGGCCCTGGCAGACTTTGCCCGACTCATCACCCACCTGAAGGCCAGCATCCCTGGCGCAGCGGACAGTCCTGTGGTGGCCTTCGGGGGGTCGTATGGAGGGATGCTGGCGGCCTGGTTCAGGATGAAGTATCCCAGCTCTGTCATCGGGTATCACACTTCTGTTTGTTCACACTCAACTGTTACTCATGAAGTGCAAACTACATAAAGCATTTGTATTCTGTCTTCTTTACATACATCAATGAGATAAATAACATCCTTGCTTATTATTGGGTGGGCTGACTGCTCTCTTTTTGCAGCCAGTGCTGCAATTGTAAGAAGCTTACAAGTAGCCATGAACATGGGACAGTCTGCTCTATTGGTATTTCAATACTTCCGCAGCTGGTGTCAGCTGTTCTTTTATGTACTTATAAGAAACTCTCTCAGCAATGAAGAACAAGCAGTTCTGGAGAATAAACTTTCTGCACCTCGTAATGAGGAGGACTGAATATGATAATGATGCAAGAGACTATCTGTTTAGCCAAGGAACTTTCCTTGTTGTAACATAGTACTGCTGTGGAAATTTGAAAGTTGTGCTGCTTGTTGGTAGGTCTCTGGCTGCCTCAGCTCCTGTGTGGCAGTTTGAAGGTCTCACACCATGCGGAAGTTCATACTCCATCATTACTGAGGACTTCCAGAAGGGAAGCCCTGGCTGTGAGACCTACATCCACAAGTCCTGGGACCTCCTCACTCAAATGGGACAAACAGGTTAGGGCTGTTTAATGTAATCAGCATACAGAGGTCATGGTAAACCAAGGAAATTTTGGATGGAATGAGTTAGGAGGGACATCAAGGTGTGCAGTCTAACTAGAGTGAGCCCGCTGGACAGACCCGCATCTGAACGGAGTATAAAGACCAGCCAATTGCTGCCTACCCTTTTCAGGGATCCCAGCAGCAGTATAATCAAATACTGGATACTACTATTACTGCTACTACCATTCAATTCCTAACCCTTTATCCTCTGCCACTAATTTTTTCAGCTGATTTAAGATTCAAGAAGAATTTATTTCTTATGGCAATCTTGAATGTCGTGATCATTGGCATGAAGGTCTTAATATGGTAGATAATATGTAACAAAAAGTTTCTAATCCACTTGTCCCCTTATTCCCTCACAGCTGCTGGTAGAGAGAAGCTTTCCTCCATGTTCTCCCTGTGCTCTCCCCTCAACACAACAACCGATGTCGCCACGATGTCCAGTTGGCTGCTGAGCACTTGGTTCAACCTTGCCATGGTGAACTACCCTTACCCTGCCAGCTTCCTGGAGCCCCTACCAGGCTGGCCAGTCAAGGTGGGTCCCACAAGTTTGTACACTTTTATATATGATACTGTGATGACAACTTTTCTAATTCTTCATGGTGATTGTTGACATAGCGACGAGCCTTATTTACCCTACTCTTAGTAGATAGGAGGACATACACATGTAACATGTACAGGTCTTGAGGTGAAAGTCCAGTGTGAAAGTCAAGTACTCAAAAAAGCTGAGCCACTTAATATAATTCTAATATAGGCTATCCTAACACAAGGGAAGTAGAGGGGTGTTCTCTAACTGATGATATTACTGGTATCACAAAAGTGAGGCCTTGAGATTGGAGCAATTTTACCTTGAAGTAGATCTACAGTGTATATGTGATTTTATATGTTACTCTGATCCCCTATTCACAGGAAGTGTGTTCACTCATCACCGCATCATCCAATGTTCTGGAGGGTATAGCTGCTGGAGCTATGCTGTACTACAATTACACAGGCCAGGCTCCATGCCTCAACATTGAGGAGAGTGCAGTCAGCTCTCTGGGAGACCTTGGCTGGAGCTTCCAGGTAGGGCTGTGTATGAGGAACTCCTGGATACAGAAATGTCATCAATTATTTGTTCTGGAAGTTAGTGAGTTTTCACAGTTCACATTTGTCTGCTTTAAGACCCTTTTAGCATTCAGTTGTAGGATATACCCCTTTGATATTGTTGCTAAAGATAATGATGATAAGGTATTCACACCCTTCTTTTTAATCTTTAAAGAGCCAAGGTCCTACAAATTATTCATACACATCTGACTGACAGTTGGAGTGTTAGTTTATCAGATGCTGATGATCAGATGGTCCATGAACAATATTCCTTTTTTTTCAGTTTTGTTCTGAGATGGCCATGCCTTCCTGTACGGATGGGGTCCATGACATGTTTCCCCTCCAGCCATGGAACCTGACTACATACATCTCCCAGTGTAAGTCTACATGGAAGGTGACCCCTAGGCCATACTGGATCCTCCAACAGTTTGGTGGCAAAAACATTACTGCCGCCAGCAACATCATTTTCAGGTCAGCCTAGCTTATTCACAATGTTTCTCTAATTCGAGTTTTAAACATACTTCATTGTATCAAAGACAAGCCACAATCTTATAGTAGCCTAGTATTGTTAACTTATAGCTCTTCATTGCCCACAGTATAGGGTTCGAAGTCATTCAGCCTCCATTGTAGACTTTCGGAGCTGTGTTATTTTTTGGGGCAAGTGCTGATTTGCAATTTTCAATGAGATGGGCCACATCAGCAAAATTCTTTCACTTGGACAACTGCCTTCCCTGTTACAAATGTTTGTAGTGGAGGGTGGTGTGCATTTGAAACTACATTTTCTTAAAATCTTGACAAATGTAATTGTCTTCAATTTGATAGCATTGACTATTAAAGTGATGATACACAAAACCCTGAATCCTTGAATTTATCGTTGCATTTTTATATTTTTCACATTTTTCCTTGTTGTAACAGTAATGGCCTGTTGGATCCGTGGTCAGCTGGGGGAGTGATGGAGTCTCTGTCAGACTCCCTGGTAGCCATCACCATCGCTGACGGAGCCCACCACCTGGACCTGCGCTCCTCCAACCCTGCTGACCCGCAGTCTGTTATTGAGGCTCGGGAGCAGGAAGTTCAGATTATCAGGGAGTGGCTCCAAGATTACTACTCCAGTTTATAGAAGTTATAGTTGTCTGCCTTTATTTTGAAAGAGCACTTTATATAACCTTGCACAAACTGCATTTGTTTGGTGGTGTGTTAAACAATTGATATGTTTTAAATGAGCTTGTAAGTGTTTGAATTGATTATCGGACACTCTAATCAAATTTCTGTGCAATTCAGATTTTGTTTCCATGCATACATGTATATATATGACTCTATAGTTTTACGTTTTAAGCACAAGGAGCTGCAAAAACTGAGATTACCAGGCTGATAGTTTTGTATACAATAAGCTAAAAACAATGTAATTTGCTGATTAATGTAAAGAACACTATTTTATGCATCACACTTTCTGCTAGGATTTTAAGAAAGGCTACAGGAGCTGTTCTGGCTATGTTTTATATTTGACTAAATGCAAAAGCAAACTTCCATTTGTGCTCAAGTTGCAATCATTCATTTACATGTATCATCAGCCCACTACTTGTGGAGAAACATTTATCCCTATATACATTAGTTTGCATTTGGTCTACAACTTTGAGACTTAAAGTAAAGCTATGACTGTTATTTAGATGACTATAAGCCAGCAAGACAAGAACATCAAAACCCTCCTACCGTGGGTTTGAAGATTTACTGAATAAAGCTATCGTGATATAAGCCTTTAAATTTTTACTGTGTACACCTTTATTTTCAAAAAATCAATATACAGTGATTCTTCCAGAGTACATTGTAGGTTGCATATTGCATGCGCAATAAAGCCATACCTTAATTTTCACTACTAGCTGAAGGCACATTGAGTTGAATATTGCTGAATACACTGTTATATCTAGTGACCGAGTTACAATTCACATTCATTCTAAAGTTCTTGCTCCAATATGATCACATGCTTCACACATCTGTCAGTTCCTCATTCAACTGTTTTGAATGGGAAAATTTGTCAATGAAACATGAGAGCCAAATGAAGAAACAAAAAAATTCTACCTGACAAGGAGTGTATACTGTTTACAGTCTTCCCTCAATCATGAATAATGTCAAAGTCTCATCAAATACTACCAATTCATAATTGTCCTTGAAATTGTGGCTCAAATGAGATAAAAGGAATGAAGCTTAAAAATAAAACTGACAGACAACTGCCATTTCATCAAATACCACACTTTACATATGGTAGCAAAGGCATAATATAAAATGTCAATTTCATCAACATTTGTGCCACACAGATACAAATCACTTACAATGTAGCTTCACCCATCATATAAAACCAGCATCAAATGTCTTCACACTGAAAGCCTTCAGTAGCTTGCTTTACAAATATGTATCAATTGAATGATTCACCATTAACTTTGCAAAAATACACATTGTCACAGAATGAACATACATCAAATAATGTGACTCTCAATAATTATGAATTATCATTTCTAGTCAGCTAAGAAACTTTTCCATCTATAAGTACAATCAATGACTGTGTCACAAAGACTCAATTCTGCTGCAACAATATGGTCAGCACAGCTATGAAATACATTTTGGAAATGATAACTATACAAAGCACAGAATAGTAAACTCATTAATCTCAAAGCTCTTACATTGATAGCTTTCTGAAGCAACATTTTCTTTGCAGCATTGCTTCACTTTGAATATACATGTACAAACATAAGGATGAAAACGAGGAAACTAAATCTTGGTGCCATGGAATGTCTACAATCACTGATATGGATGTTCGATTTCTTACAAAGTCATTAATTATCACTGTGTAGGATTCACCCTTAATGATATCAATCAATATTATACAAATTTATTGAGACATTGCAGTATTTTTGTCTGCAAAGTCTGTCAGTAAGTAAGTCTGCAAAAAATAACTCATTGAAGTCATTGATTCTTAAACAAGCTCACACTATTCCTTATTCATCTGGAATGATTACAAAAATTCCTTTACACAAAATTCTGGAAATAAAGCAAAGTTTTTAAGTAGAAAATCACAATAAATGTATACCAAAATATATTTCATAATCTTTGATAATTTCTACAAATTTCTGTCTATATCTATATCAGCTTAGAGCCTAAACTCACACCATACAAAAATTCTCTTCTAATTACCACACTCTGGAAAATATTCTATTCATGGTAATTCATATAAATCCTCTAAAACACTACTACATCCATCAGTTTTAAAACAAAATTCTGGTATTCTCTTTAATATTCATCACGATAGCCCTAGCAACTTGTACAGCACAGCACTGTTATTTTTGTCTGTTGAATGAATACGTTTTTTTCACTATTTTTGTCTCACCACCACCGGTTTGCTAGGGCATCCTCACTCCCCTGGGCACAAAGTCCCGCGAGGGGCATTGCCCAGTATTACGTAGATAGATAGATAGATAGATAGAGCTGAAAAACATTTACTCTTAACCACTGAAAGGAACATATTCAAATGCTTTGGTCACACCCATCCAGATAGAACTGAAGTTGAGTCTAGGATTTACCACAACTTTGAACCTTGATGAAAAGCTTTGCATGTAGTAACTCCCTTGTAGTAAAACAGCTGCAGTTTCATTTCCATGTATCTACAGCACAGACTCAGTCCATGTCCAAATGTTCCTGTCTGTGTCTCGCTCCCCAGTCTTCAACTGCAATCAAGTGGAAACATCATGTGAAGTCTGGTTCTCTTACCATTCTAGTTTCAATTTAATCACAAGCACACTGTTTGTCAATATGTAAATGTCCCTAAAATAAAAAGCAAGTAATATGATTCATAATATAAACTTCTTGTTATTTTTCAAATGTACAATGGGTAATATATCAAATGTGCAAAACATTATATTTAGATGGACAGAAAAATTATACAAAGCAGAAAAATGGGTTATGTACATGTATTACTAGGTATGTTACTAGCTATGTTACTCACTTTGACAGTCCCGTCCACAATAGAAGCGTGGATACTTGCTGCGGTTCTCTTTGCACCTAATAAGGAAAAGTCAATGAATGTGCTTTATAGCAACAAAATAACTACTAGACAAACAAATTAAACCAACAATGCATCAACACTACTGTGTCCATGGGCCAGAAGTATTGTCAGATGGGCTGAATCAGTTGAAATACTGCTTTTTCCGGATACCAATCAAATTTACACTGAAAATCCTATACAACATACAACAACATTGTACACATTGATTGACATTAGGCATTTGTATCATCGCACATTGAATTCACTATGCTTCTCCATGAACATAATACATACTCCTTAGTTTCTCACTGACAGTATATGATTACAGACAACCCTCAATAGGATATTTTGTCCTCACCTTTGGCATTGTTTGAAGGTCCTGGGGTGGGGTTCAATCTGACCGCAGTTGGAACAGCTGCGCAGCTTCCCCGTCTTCCTCTTCCCTTCGGTGGCAGCTGGTAATAATGGTATCACAGCGGCTGGTCGCCCAGGCGGTCCAGTGGTGCGGTCAGTCTTCTTGGCAAGGTAGTCAATGACTAGTTCATCACAGAGTTGGAGGGTTCCGTTTGAGGTGATCTCATCAAACTCCTCATGAGTCAGATCCCACCTCTCCTGGCAGGCCTACAAACATGAAACATTAGTATGAAGGAGAATTCTTATTACACAACCAGTAGGTACTTACACTGCTTACGTTTCAATGTCTCTCAGACACCTTTGTCAGAGCTTCTAACTGGAGTTCTGCTTCTCACGGCTTAGGTAGCCGATGTAGGTGGTGAGAAGCAGAACTCAAGTTAGAAGCCCTGATAAAGGTGTCTGAGAGACATCAAAACGTAAGCAATGTAAGTACCTACTGATTGTGTAATAAGAATTCTCCTTCACCCTTTATTCTACCAACCTGATGAAACTTTTTTTGGAGGAAACATTAGTACTTAAACCTGGGAGGATGTAAAAATCTTCAACACTAATAAAAAGCTTGGTAATGCAACTATCCAGATGCCATCAACAACCTTTGGCTGTACTCGTTGATTGACAGAGGGAAGTTCAGTGTTAAGATTGACAGCGGGTCCCATCTTTCTTTTTTGTCTGCAAATTTACCCTATCATTATCAATGGCTCAGTGACTTGCAAAAATCATGTGATGCTGGAGAAAACACTGGGTGTCATTAAGAAATCAAAGATTCATCATCCATGGGCTTTCATGCTGTGTGACTGTCATTGATGTATTGCACAGACAAGTTGTATACATGAACGTACCTGCATTTCTCTAATCTTACTCATTGTCTCACTGACTCTCATCATGCCGACACGGTCCTGTTGACCTGGGTTGTCGGGGTTCTGTGGGACATACATGCCAATAAGGGCACAACCTGGCCCCTCAATGTAGTCTTGTACAACAGGATTCATTCCTGTAGAGGAATAAAAGGTGAATGTTTATAATACAATGTACCATTTTCAGTATCTGTTACTTGAAGACAGGAGAAGAGGAAACAAAGGCAGCACAAAAGAGCTGGCTCATCAGATGAGTGTTTCAAAATAGGAATAACAGGAGGAAGTTTGTCAGTGCCCTATGCTCCAAAGAAAGTGAAGAGGATTAAGTAAGTGGTACATGTAAGTCTTTTAGACTGGCTGGTAATGATAGATATTCAGGGATAGGCAATTGAAATAAAACTCACCCTTTAAGAAAGGAGCAAACATTCCACTTTTGATCTTCTCGACAGCGTCTGCTCCCAGACCTTTGGGTGGTTGACCAGAGGATGGTTTCTTCTCTGAGTCACCAGCTTTAGGCTTTGCACTTGCACCCTCCTGCATATCTGCAGGTTTGCTGGACTGTGTAGGTTTGCTGGACTGCTTTTCTTTGGGTTTCTTTGTTGGGCTATCACCTGTGTGAAAAAATGATATGTAATGTCCTTCTATGTAACAGAAAAACATTCTAGTTAGAAAGTGACTTTGAAATCCTGTTGTAGAATAATGGTATCAAAATTAATACTGACAATATTTCATATATACTTTTTAGTCCTACAAACACTAACCTTTGACACGAATGCCATCATCCCCTGTGACTCGTATTCCATTGTCTTCACTTTTCTTTCTGGGGGAAGTCTCACTGCCTTTCTTCTTGGAGGAAGCCTCAAGCTCACTTATTTTCCTGGTGATAGCCTCACGATCAATGACTTTTTTCTTGGAGGCAGCCTCGCTGTCTTTCTTTTTGGAGGAAGCGTCAACCTCAGTGCTGCTCTTCTTGACCTGTTCCTTCTTTCCTGCCTGTTGGTCGGGTGGTTTACCCAGTACTTTGATGCGTTTATTCATTTCACTTTCCAGTGGAATCCCAGGGGTGCCGGGTGGGTGGTACACGTTGATGATTCTAGCTCCTGGTGACAGTAGCTGCCCATCAAACATGATAGGATTCTCAACAGTGCTTGTCCGGACATATTTGGAGACGTCAATATTCTGTAGGATATCATCGTCCAAATTGGGTTTCCCCTGTGGAGGGATCCCCGCCATGAGTGCTACCTGCTCCGCGACAGCCTTAGCTCGCTGCTCCATCCTTTCCTCTTCCTCTGTCTTAGACTCTAACACCTCCTCCTGTCCGTCCGGTTTAAGTTCCACCAGGCGAGCCCCCTGTCTTTCCTCTCCTGCCTTTGTATCACTCCCTCCTGTCTTTTTCATCTTATCTTCATCCAATATCACTATGATTGATTCTCTGTCTCCCTTGCCTGCTCCGTTAGACTTGGGGTTGGGAGATGTTGGATTTGCTACTGTGGAATGTGTTGTTTGAGTGCTAGGGCTAGATGCTGTTTTAACTGATGAATCAGACTTCAGGGGAACAGGAGATGGTTTGGGCTGAGTTGCCTGAGCATCAGAAGAACGAGGCTGAGTTGTTTGAGTCTCAGTTGAACGTACCTCTACTGTCTTTGTGGATGATGATTTCTTGGCTTCAGCATTGTCTTTGTCTACCATCTTCAGCAGGTGAGCCGGAGGAGGGACAGGTGGCCCTTGAGCAGCCCATGGGTTGTTCTTCTCTGGCTGAAACTTACAGAGGTCTGAAAGTTTCTTTGCCATGTCTTCTTTGCTGATGTCAAACATCTCTTCTGGTGACTTCTCTTTGACTTTTTCAGCGTCTGAAGTTGACTTACGAAGATCACTGGCCCAGTGACAGTCCTGGGGAAAGACATTTTTGCAGCTAAGTAATGTTACAATTATCTACATCAGAACCCAAGATAGTCAAAACATCGCAATGAGCAGTACTGGAAATGTTGTGTACATCTTTAATCTACCTCATGATGCACTTAGCCATACTTGTCAGGGACAGTCCCAACACAGAATATGAACTTGATTTATCTTTCTGCCTGCTAAGATATATGTAACTTTTTGGTACCAAATCTGTGTTATGCAGAAGAGTTAAGGTTAAAGATCAATGGCAACATTTTTAGTGTTTTGATTAGTCTGTTGTAGTTGCAACTTCAGATTTTAGCACTCAAAACAAGAAGAAATACCTTTCAACACTTAACAAAACCAGACAGCATACTAACCAAAACTTGAGGCATATCTTTGCAGGCGTGTTTCCTGCGTAGTCTCTCCCTGATTTGCTCCTTTCGTTCACGTGGATCGCTGCTCAGGCGCTCCTTTGGGGGCTTGGTGTACATGTTATGCAGCACTGGAACAGAGTAGATTGAAGATCATTCATGAAATATCCTTGCTTTTGAAGATTTTTCCAGAGCAATTAATACTGATAACTACAAATATCACACTGCATTTAAGTCCAACAATCAACTTTAAAAAAATGCTTTTTTCACTTTACATTAGAAAAAATATGGAAGCATGAAAAAGTTGAATTCTAGAATGATACAATTGTGAAACAGAATGCTCTTACCTTCTTCAAAAGCTGCCTTGGTTTTCTCAGGAGTGATCTGATTCCTGACCTCAGGGTCAAAGGTCACTGTCACGTTAACTGTAGCGGAGGTGCGCTCGCCTCTTTTCTCTGCCTCAGCTAGCTTCTTCTTCCCTTCTTCACAACCACTCACAGATATCTGGGGTCAATACAAAAATCATTGACATTCCATCATTTCATGGCATTTTGTAGCAATAAAAAATATGACAGCCAATCATTTCAAATTTCCTCCAACGATGTGTTAAGTGCTTACAATCTGTCTTGGTAAGTTGTCTCTTTACCTTAATAGGTGGAGATTTGTCCCTCTTCTTAGTCTGTGTTGGTTTGGGAAGACCAAAGGTTTCCTCCAGCTTCTGAACCAGAGGAGAGCCCTCATTGGCCACAAAAGTGTCCTTCTTGTTGGCCTTGGGTCGTACAGGGCTACTTGGGTTGGAGGACTTTTGTCCAACTGTTGGTGGAGCTCTTTCAGCAAGGTTAGATGCCTCATATTCTTTGGCAGCGGCAGCTCGCTTGGCAGCTGACGCTTCCCTCTGCATTCGCTCGACTTCGACATTGTTTTTGACCACAGCAGCAAGGATGGCGTCCATTGTGGGATCACCGTCAATATGTGGTGCGATGACTGCCCCCAACAATGGGCTCAGACCACTCTCACTTTTGTCTGCTTTACTCTCATTCGCTCCACTGCTGGTGGAATCACTTGACTCACTCCTTTTACTTTCATCATGTTTGGGCTTCTTCTTTTTCTTCTTCTTTTTGGTCCCTGTACCTGTGGCTTGAACACTACCATTTTGATCTACTGTGCTTTTCTGTGCATCAGAGTTTGGAAGTTCTTTTATTTTACTAGAATCTCTTACGTCCCTATCTAAGGATCTTGCTCTTGTTTCCTTTGTGGATACTGGTAATATATCTTTCCTTTTGTCAGATTTTGGCATGATCATGTTAGGACCGGGGGGAATGTAGTAGGACTCATCTGCAGAGTCGATCTCTTCTGCCTCCAGCCAGTGCCTTAAGCATCGACACACCGACCCACCAAACTTCACATAAAGTGGTATCAGGAAGTACACCTGTTACAACAAAAACAACAAAAACAACAAACAACAATGTTATATATCAGCACAAAGTTTACATGCTCAGAGTATATTTTGCTTCATTCCATTTTAGACAAAACCATTAAAAAATCTTACCTTGACATATGAAGACTTTTCTCCTGGTTGTCCAAACAACCTTCTAAAAACATCTCTGTGGAAGAAAAACATTTATGTTTTAGTGCAGGAATAATGTTTACTATGACAACAGCAAAAATACAATATATATCAGTCCACTACTTCAGGGTGAAGATATAATTCCTTTTGTGTTTCATTCTCAAGCATTAAGTTATACACTTTACCTTGTGTCCTTGTTGTAAAATGGATCTTTTGCTGAAATATAAAGCAAAGAGTAGATTTTGTTAATCCAGTGCTACATGTTTACTAACAATTATTGGATGGAAGACCTGGTGCATCCCTGTATTGTAATTAGTCAGTGAAAGGGTATGTCACCCAGTAAGAGGCAGTATAACCCTGTCATGTGTAAGCACGTAGACCGATGATGATGATGATATTAACAATGAATTACATTTAATACTTGTCTTGACTAATTCTAAATGGTAGACTGAAGTAAATTATGTATACAAGCACACATTAAGTACTTACCAAAAGACTGTGATTCCAGGTACTGCAAACTCTGTCTGTTCTGTGCTACTACCACTGTGTCTAGTACCAAGCCTTTAGCTGTGCTCACTTTTCCTGTAAAAAATAAAACACAACAAAAATTATACTTAAATACAATGCACCAAGCTACCCTTAACTAACATCTGCACTGTTGATAATCGTTTTACATTTCATATTAGAAAAAAAAGGACCTCCCCTGACATTAATGGTACTTACCTTCTACAAACTGGTCATGTATGTATATGAAGGCCTGGTCAATATAGGCTTCATACTTGTCACTCTGGGGAAAGGAACAGACACTTAAACATAAGGCATATGCAAAGAAAGGTACATGGCAGTTCTTCAATCTGGAAATTCAAAAATTGCACACCTCAAGTTCAAAGCAGTCTGAAACAAACAGCTTTAAATCGTAACATACTAATGCAAAGAATTATCAAATTAATACAAAGGCAGTGAAATTCTAATTACTAGTAATTCTTCCTGTATATACCTTGACTGGAAACTCTTTGATTGCTCCATAATTCTGGGAGAAGGCACGGAAGCAAACCATGAACCTATTCCAGAACTTCTTCCCCTGGACAAAACAAGATGTAATCATGTGACATCACGACACAAGTTAAATATCAACTGGCCTGCAAACATCAACCCTCCTACTAGTACTCCAGGGGCTAAACAGCATTCAGACTATTTTGTTGACTTAGGCCCCGTTCATGATGCAAAAAATGAAACGGTTCTATCGGTTACTATTGGTTAGGCCAGCTGAAACGAATAAGTTTTGTCATCATGGACGGTCCGAAACGGATCTGAAGCGATAGAAAACGGTTTGTTCGGAACCTCCTCGCGAGGTAGTATTGAAACAGTTTCTTCCTTATCCGGAATTGCGAATTTGCATCATGAACGCAAAAGCCGCGGCTTGATCCGTTTTACATCCGGGCATGTGCGTTCATATTTGGTGCCGCCACGGGGGAAAAGTACAATTTTTAACCTGTCATTCGGGTGTTTCGGCCGCATTTTCAATCGTACGATTCGTTTCTATAATCGGGCCGCCTCCTGGTCGACTGAGGAGCTAGCAGTCCTGATATCGCAAGGGGAATGTGTCAGGAGATCCAGTGGAAATGTCATAGCATGGCCATGGCATATATCGGGACCACAATGTTTTCAGAGGCATTTCCAAGGTCATAACAGAACCCTGCTTCGAATTCAGTAAGACATTGGTTCAATTACGATCAAAGACCAATAATCTGACACAGAAGTACAAGTTTGGGCAAGATCACAACAACCTCCGGGGTCAGAGGTCGCATTACCTTGCCTTTTCAAGGAACTGAAACGGTTTGCAAGTTTGCATCCTGAACGCAAAATGCAAACCGTTTGCTGTCGGATTTCCAGGCCTAACCGATAGAACCGTTTCATTTTTTGCATCATGAACGGGGCCTTAGAATCAGACTATGGAACAAAGATTTTAATTGTTTGGACTTTGGACAGGCCAGAGGTGTTTTAAAATAAAAACTTAGCTGAACAGCGGGAAGAAAAAACCTTACCTGATCAGACCACATTCTCTTGAAGGCACCCTTGTGCTTGAGGAAGAAGTCATATTCCGTTGGAGAGATGTCACAGTCGAACATGCCAAAGTCATACGCAGTCAGCTGGACCTTCCTCATGGTTGCAGCTGTAGCGTTATCCCAATAACTGTGATTCAAAACACTGTGTCCTTCTATAATCAGTAAATGTACACACAAGGTGTAAATTAACTGATATTGCTTGACACAACTGATGAGAAGCTGTTGTATGTTAACTGACTCCTGGAGAGAAGATTATTGAACCAGCACCATTGATGAACTGTTGTTTCTAATGGTTGGATGCAGAATGTAGACCTGCAGTAAAAACAAAAGCCAAAGTTACTTAATGTACTTAAAAAGTACCTTTAAACGACAATGCTGGTGTGGATTTGACTTGGGAATAAAGTTTCAACATAAGTGGATCAGCATTTCAAAGCAATGTTCATGAAACATCTATCTACTACTTGTGCTGCACTATTAAAGCACTGCCTAACGATCATTAGATGTGTATTGCACATTTTATTTCTTCAAAAATAGTAGCGTTATAAAGAAATAAAAAAACTACAATATTTCAAAAGATACAATCATGATAGTGGGATATTTTTGCTCTTTATGAATATATTGTTTTAGATCTGAGCCAGATCATACCCAGATCTGAGTTTTGGTGGTTCATAAAAGTATGACACATGTCTCATTATGACATAGCTATATATACACGGACATATAAATTCCATGTAACACTACTAGTAGTTCACCTATATCCGTGGGGTAAAAAAACGAATATAGGTTACCCCGTGGATAAAGGTGAACCAACGTTAACGTTAAATGTTACTGGAAAGTTCTAGCCACAAAAGAGGAAGTGAAAGAGTACACAGACCAAACATCTATTAAAACATATTGATCATATCATATAGACAATGTTTTGAAACGAAGACTTCTGAAAATGTGCCTAAGAAATAGATAGTGAAAACTAAAACCTCATGAGCAATGCCAAGGTTAAGTTCAAGACGACAGGTGGTGACGTGTACACCTTTGCAGAAGGTGTGTCAGGTACCAGCTGGTGTTCAGACGTTCCCTCCCACACCTGTAACTCTGCTCAACAAAAACACACCAAAAACACCTCCAAACAGAACAGAAGTCAGCCTAGAGGTGCACTGATATGTAGTTTTGAATCACACAATGGCGTACCTGTTGGATATAAGGTGGTTTGTGGATAGAAATGTTTTAAAACAACACTATTGTACTTACAACTTGCTCCAGTACCTTTGTTGTGAAGAGGACTTGGCCCTACCCGTCATGCACCACGATGACCCAGAGTGACCCCACAAGATGGCGCCCGGCGGCTCGTTTGATCAGAGTCGGTCAGCCTAAATTTTTTTCCGTACAGTTTTAGCCTTCATTTGGGAGATTTCAGTGCCAAGGATACTCTGAAGCTGTTGTAATCAAGACAGTGTCAAGAAATTCTGGGTGAGTAAGCATACATGGAGGTAGTGGGCAGAGCCACAAAACGTTATCATCGGCACATGTTCGAGTGAAAGTCATCCGTCCGTTCTTCTTCGTAACGATGATCTGAAGAGTATAGACATGTGTTCAAAATTGCTACCTCGAAAGAGTGTCGAAAGATAACAGTATACTAGTTATTTGGCGCTAGCAGCATGGCCACGTTCAACAGTTAGATTAACTTAAGTACACAAATCTGAAGGAAGGTGCATAGACATACAAATTCCTTCAATGATTTGATATTATCAAGTGACACACATACATGTAACACCTGATTTAGAGTCAGTGGTAGGTGTTCATTGTCAATTACCATATTGTGTGCTACTTACAACACCATGGCTACTGATGTTGTAACATCCTGTCAATAAAATAAGAATTTTATATTCACTATTGCCAGGATGTTCTTGTCAATAAGATTTTTCAACAAATTTAATAAGACATAAACGATTAAAGATGTTTTCTTGCCAATTAGGTAACATTAATACTTTACAGCCATTGTTAATTGTGTGAATTTGTCATTATCCTGTCAATTAATACACAGCAATTCACACCTGTTGTCATGTTCCCTATTGTTCCAGACGGTGTGTACAGCAATTCAGTCAACTGTGGTTAGCCTGGATACCAGTCCCTCGCTCTAAACTATAGCCCTTTCGCACTAAACTATATTCCTTTCGCACAAGCCCCAGTCTCTATTTGCACCCAGAGGTAATTGGCACCCGATAACTATCCTGCTTTGCGAGAGATAATCAGGGCCCGCGTACTGTGTTTGGCGGCGGGGTAAATTGGTTGCCGGCCCGAAGAGATTAGCGAGCATAGCACGGTGGTTTGGTACCCAGGCTAAACTGTGGTCAGACTGGTCACATTCCCTTTTCTTTTGTTGCAGACGATGTGTACCGTTGTGAGCCAGAAGTCGTCAGGTCTGATGGACCGAGCCTACCAGCAGCTGCAGGTGGTGCAGCAGTCACAGCTGGCGCTGGGCTGGAGCGTGCTCAACTTGGCACTGGCTGGGATCTTCTGTGCAGAACTGTCAGTAACTATTCAGGGCTCGAAATACTTTTTTCTGCATACATGCACTGGTGCAGGTAACAGTAAAAATAACCTGCACCAGACAAACTTTACCTGCACCAATCTGAATTTAGGAAGTATGGATCATACTAAACTTGTTCAGGAACCATTGCTATTTTTTTCTTTTATACTTTATAGGTGGTAACAGTCAATGCAGCTAATAACAATCCACATACACCTACATCATAGGACATATAATTTATAAAACCCAGTACATGGACCAGTGCAGGTTAGGTGCAGGTAGACACCAGAAATACCTGCACAGCTCCAATTTAACCTGCAGTAAAATGCATATGCAGGTGGTATTTCAAGCCCTGCTATAATTATATATGGGTATAAATCTGCACGCTCAGTCTTTTAGCCTTCCATTTTGAGCAAAATACTTGCATTCTCTTTCATAGAAATTATCCTTTTATAACCATATTTGATTTGTACAGTGTATTTGGCTCCATCAACCATCTGCTGTCCTTGACGCATCCTATAGTTTGGTACACAGGTATGTGATCATTATTTATTCTAATGAAATCTGATTTATCTAACAAGTGTGAACAATTACCTTTCGATATGTACTTTAGCTTATGACATCAGATGTGTTGATAAATGTTGAAAATTTACTATGCAAAACTAGACAAGAAAGGTTACATCCAAAACAAGACAAGTAATGTTATGTAGAAAAATTAGGTCCACCTGTGTTACTATGATTGAGTGTGAAATTTTGTATTAACAAGTGTCTACTATATAATATTATGTATTCATCATCTAGTCAAGTCTTTTTGTAACTCACAACAGCTATGAAAGCCACATGTACATGTACATCTATTCTATTTTCTATCTGTGTCCAGAGTGTGCCTTGGCCTGTGTGTTCCTGGTGAACTCCATAGTGGACCTGGTGCGGTTCCTCCGACCGGGCATGTTGTCACAGCCGGTAGAGATGACCCCTCAGCAGCGCCGCCTACTGGGAGTCACAGGAAATGGTATCTGTGTATAATTTGCATATATTTCAGCACTCATACTATTTAACTGGTCAGCCAATGAGGAATGATTTTCAATCTGAGGTTCAGTAACCACATGATGTTTGGAGATTACAGTTGTTGTGTTTTGAATAGTAGAGATTTGGAGTTTTTGCCTTCAAACTAAATTTATGTGGAAAAAGGTGATAGTAACTAGGATGGGACTAGGTAAGGTAAGGTAACGGTAACTGCTTTAGATACTGCCATATTCAAGTAATGGATACACATATGAGCTGAATGTCCTTGTACAGCATATAAAGCTGTTGAAAGTTGAGAAAGACAAAGAGGGTCAAAGAGAAAAAGGGGTCAAAGAGAGATCTCTTTGAATTAACTTTTTCAGGCAATACAACAGACTTCCATATCAATTCTCTCTTTTTATGTATATACTTTTCATGTACAATGTATAATGCTTGTATTCCTACGATCCACAGTGCCTGGGTTTCGGACCTCCCCAGTGAAGCCCCTGTCACCCCGTGATGAGAAAAAGAGTGAAACAGAGTCCCCTGTCCTGCTGCCCACCATGAGTGCCAGCCTGACCCCTGTGAACCCCTCCCCACCCCAGCCCAACCCACTCTACATGTCCTCCCCCTACCTGGGGGGCAGCGGCACCCACTACTCCCCTGCCACGCCTCCCTCGCGGGTGGGTACACATGTTTGTAGGAGGGTAAAAAGATTCTACATCTGAGTCAGTTTTGTTCATTGTCATGGAATGGAGAATGTTAAAATAAAGAGATCGTCATAATGATGTCATTTATTTGTATCATATTGTTGGCTAGCCTGGTATCTAGCCATATTCTAGTGTCTTCTGTCCTCTCTGCAAATATTTGCAAGTATTTGCTGAGAGGACAGGAGAGACTTGAGAGCTATAATGCTGTTGGATACTAAAAGACTGTAGATGTGGCTATACATTGTTGTATGGAGCCATATACTCTATTATTATATAGCCACTGTTCAGTTATCATTCAAACAGTAAGTTGTGTGTAACCCTCTGTTACTATGGCTGCAGCCCAATATTTTGTACCCACACAAAAATTTTTTGACAGTTCAATTAGTTTTGACAGTTCAATTAGTTTTGATAGTTCAATTAGTTTTGACAGTTCAAGTAGTTAAATTGTATCCTTGATAGTCTGTGATGTGTGAGGCTTTAGTAGCCTTTAGAGCTAAATTGTGTTTTTTTTTCTAAGTGCTGTTTAATTTTTACTTCTTTTGTTTGCACACAGCCACCCAGCGCCGGCTCTGGTATCTCCCCAGCATTGCGGGACATTTCACTGCTGGACAGTTCAGGGTATGTACTGTTGTGTTCATATACAAATCTAGTCTGCTATACTCTCAGCTTACATCACATCCATGCCCCTCCATATACACATGCAAACCTTCATTGTCATATACACATGCAAACCTTCATTGTTATATACACATTCAAACCTTCATTGTCATTCTTCAGTTTCCCTTATGTATTTCAGTTTGTTCAGAGTTGAACTGTATGTCCTCACTTAGGTCACGGTTACGTCACCGATCAGCTCCTGTGTCCCCTGCCCAGAACTCTCCTGGTGAGTGTTTGGTTCTAAGTGTCAAAGAACAACTTAAGACTACCTTAGATCCTCCTGCAAATAGCTATAGTTGTTGTATCAGTCACTATTGATTGTTAACTTTCAACTCCTCAGAAAATGCTGACATTTTCAAATACATGTACATGGTCTGTCCCAACAATGGCTACTGTAACAATGGCAATGGCAAGAAAAGTATATTGGAAATGCAATGAAAGTTTTTGTGTTTCATTTCTTCAGTGATTCCTGAGGAGGACATCAGGAACATGGATGACCTACAGAACTACCTGCAGCAGTTTGAAGAGAGGGAGATGATCAACCAGCTGGGTATGCTCACGACTTGGGCTGTTTGTTCAAAGTATTGAAATGAATATTCTAATTGATATTTATCATGTACATGCAACCTACATGTACCTCTTGTAAATTAAACTCAGTCCTTTCTGTTCTATAAAAAGAAATAATCTTTGCAAACCCATGCCTGAAGGCTAATTGCAAGGGAAACAATAATGTAAAATGGTAAAGAATAACTAGTCCATTGTACTATCTGATGTACACTATCTGATGTTTCTACATAGTTACATCACTGGGGGTGGGGTGAATTCTTTGGAGGTAGTGGCTAGTGAATAGTGGATTGAAAAAAAATGTCATGTACACTGTTGATGATGAATATATATTGTTTATGTTTTGGCCCCCAAGCAGACATGTATCCCTAGTGGCTGTGTGGCATAGATGGTGCTTTTCCCTGCTTGTATCGCCTCATGTGTCCAGCTTATTAATTACAAGTGACATGGACCCGTTGTGTCATGTATTGGTGGCAATTGTTGCTTTTTTTGTTCTGGTGCTTGATGTAACATGACAACCCCTGCTTTACCAGTGGATTATCTGAGGCACTGACCCTTGTTGGCTACATACCCTTTTGCATGGCTTTGATTGGAACTACTTTTACTGATAGAATGGTCCTGACATTGAACTGTAGCTTTACAGCAACACAGTTGAATTTGCTACTTTGCCCTACTGCCATCTAGCTGATGCTGTCATCATTGCAGATATTCTGTGGCCTGTTTCTGTCCAATACTAGACTAAGTATTCACGATGTGGTTGTGAAGTTGGCTTTAGTAAGCCTGTCCTCTTGTGTGTCCTGGTTTTCAAAACGTTCTAATACTTTTCAATACCTCATTGACAGTAGCTAGTCTAGACATGGCTAGATAATTTATGATACATATTTGTGCATGTGTGAAAATACCTATTGTTTTTTCACGCATGCACATATATGTTTTTGTAATTTCTTTTCTGTGATGATGAAGCCTCCTCCTATCTACGAGGTGTTTACCATATTCGTCACCAGCTGCGACAAACAATTTCCTTTCACTGGAAAGTTTAAAGGTTGTCGTTTGCTGTATATCCTCCCTCCTGCCCCCTACCCTCTGGACCCCTACCCTATAGCCGGTGTATTTGCACCAATCAGGGCAGCGCAGGCTGACCCTTGGCTGTCCGGGACTGGTGGTCAGCTCGTCCTGAGACCCCATGTCCATCGGCGGCCAGTGTCGCACGGCCAGGCTGGCTGGCCGGTGTCCTCCTGGTGGCACCACAAGTGTATGAGTTATGGTATATCCCCTCTATTTCTACCTTGCCAACACTTGTACATATGAGCCTTAGGCTTACTTGCACATGCTGTTTCACTATGCAAGTGCTTTGGATACAAGGAACATTCTTGTGCTGTGGATGCATCTACCATCTACTCCTGCTCTTTTTTGCTGGCTTTCCTTTATCTGCCCTTTTTTCTGCTGGCTTATGTTTATCAGTGCATTGCTAGAGAGAAGTATAAAGCAAAAAGCCATTATTCACTAACAAGTTTATTTGCAGAAAAATTATTCGACAACAGAGGTAATTTTTTGGGTATTGTATTCTTACAAAATTAACTTTCCTTGCATGCTGACTATTGGGTAAACTATGTGATACTCAATTCCTCCCACACAGGGCTTTAGCCAGCTCGAAATTTTTTTCCGTCAGCCAATTCCAATCATTGGAATTGGCTGACGGAAGAATCGTCGCGAAAACCGCGAAAATTGATTAGAAGGATTGAACCTGAGACCTTGAAAAACGGGTTTTAATGAGATTATCGTATGCGAAAGGGCGCCGACACACATTGTCAACAATCATAACAATAGCAAAACAAACAGTGTGTGGCTTTTACGGCCGTGGACGGCGTCCCCAAGCCGCCTGTAGCTTTCACCAAGGATTTTTGTCGGTCAAGGTTGACGGATTGGTATGAAATTTTTTCCGTCCGACGCAGCAAATTTCCGTCAATTGACGGAAAAACGGACGCTGGCTAGAGCCCTGCTCCCACATCATTGGTATTTATACTCAATTATGGCTGGATAGATCAAGAACTGTGTAGTGGAGACCAGCAGCAGCACAGATACAAACTTACTGGGATTTGACATTAGATAAAGAAAACAGTCTAGCAGTATTGTCTGTGGTAGCCACTTTGGTGTGATCTCTACAATTGTCGTCCCATACCTAAAACTTTAGCTAAAATGATTACATAAAGGTTCAAACAAACTCTCAGTCAGGAATACTAATCATGTCCACAACATCACCTGTCTAAATAATTGGCCTTACTTTAAACTGGCTTTTACTTTTCAAGTCAGACATTCATTATTACTATAACATTACAGTCGTATTCAGGTCACCTGAGTGGCGACCAATGGTAGCTCGTTCCAGACACTTGCCCCACGTATTCTAAGCTACACGCTGGCTGCCTAGAGAGAGTAGTCGACCCACCCACCCAATAATAAGACACACACAGATGTTCTAGAAGTAGATGGATTGCAATGTAAATTGTTAATGTCTTCACCTTTTGTAAGCTGAATGCTCCCCCATGTTGTGTAGGTGGAGATACCTCGCCAGGTGCTAACCCCACCATGTGGAACTACAGCCGGTCCTCGCTGGACTACAGCCAGGTGCTGCGCCGGTACCAGTACCAGATGGCCAGCCGGTCCCCCCAGTCCACCACCACCCACAGTAAGGACAGTCCAGACCTGCCAGACTCCTATGGGGCTGACGAGGTATGTTTATACTTTCCCATCAACATACCGAGAAATCTTCAGTTTGCATTGCAGACAAGTACATGCTTATGTAATAGGTTGTGATTTTTCAAATATACTGTGTATTCTGTATCACCCTCAATCCCAGCCCTCTTGCGGGTCAGATCCAAACCGCATTTGGGCTAGTACCAAGGGCGATATGGAATACACTGTATTCATACAGTGACACAAAACATGTGAATTTAACATTTTTATTCTTTTAAAAGGCTTGACTAACCAGTTCTATCATGTTCATGTAGCATGTCTGGGGCAAGCTTGGGGTAAGGCGAGACGAGCTGGATGCCTGGACAGCTAACTTAAGAAAGGTGATTTAAGGATTCAAAACCAACAGAATGAGTAAATAACACAATATTCTGTGTATGTACTTTTTTTTACTTTGTAGCATTGCTGACAGATTAGTATTAAGTACAGTCTGTATTATATTGAGAGCACGAGGCACTGTATATAGCCTACCATGATTTAAGACATTAATATTGCGATTTAGGCCTGCCTCTTGTAAGCTGTGAAGAGATAGTGGTCAGCCCACCCAATGATAATAATAATAGTAATAAATGTATAGTTCCTACATTGTTGAGAAAAGCTGTTGAACCAACTAACTTGTACTATCTACCCCCTCCCCACAGTGGATCTCCCAGACGATCCTTGTGCGGCTGGTGAGGGAGATCAACAGAATCAACTCAGCCATGCGGCGGATTGGCTGTGCCGATGTCCAGGTGGGAGGTAAGAGCAGGTATCATTGCCTCCAGCCATACACCAATTTTGATAAAACAAAGTTAAGAAAGTTTCACACTTAACAATATGAAGAATTGAACATGATTGGCAATTGATATTAAGACCCTGTTTGTATGTGTTTGTCCCAGATGTGAGCCTCAGCTCCCTGCGCCATGTAGCAGTAACCAAGCAGCAGTATGTGCGCTCGCTGACCAGCCTGCTACCGTACCTCGACATGTCCTCCAACCAGGAGTACCTGGTCAGCCGGGTCAAAGGTCAATACTTCCTGTTTAACATGACAAACAGCACATTTCATGAGGTTTTGGAACTGTAGCTTTAGAAATCTCTCATTGATACGGACTGGAGAAAATGGATAGATGCAAAATATGATTCACTCAATTCTTCAGGAATACACACAATCCTCATTGCCAGAACAGTATATTGAAAGAACACAGCTCTTATAGCTTTTAATGAACAATTTTAGTCTTGTATTACATGTTCCTTACCTTTTGTGTTGTATGCTATGTATTTAATCACACTTAATTGTATCTTACTCTATTTTCCATTACACTATACTATACTGTCAGTCAGTCTATACAGAAAATGACTCTATGCAAAGGAACTAAACGACAATAGTTAGAGATGTGATTTCCCCCTGTAGAGCTGGCCCAGGGAGGAAGTATGAGTGAATTCCGGTGGAACTCAGGAGGAACCTTCAAGAACAGGAAGTGGGACCAGGACCTGCCCACAGACTCTGCTGTACGTCATATGTTTGTTCAGTCACTTTTTTTGTAAACAAGCGTAGACAGGATAAAGATGCACAATAATTTTTACTTTAATGTTTTGTTGTGTATTGTGACTGTCACCTGAGTTAGCGCTGAATGGCAGCTGCAATTTAGCCACGCCCATTGCAAGCTCATCGCAATTCAGCCCCTGACTGCAAAGGTCCACCCACCCAATAACAAACAATTATACAAATTCGGATCTCTATTTTCCTACTATTGCAGATCATCATGCACATGTTCTGTTCCTACCTGGACTCCCGCCTGCCCCCCCACCCAAAGTTCCCGGATGGTAGAACCTTCACAGGACAGCACTTCATCAAGACTCCGGAGGAACCAGGTATGTCATGGGTACAACATTATTAGCAGGGTCTGTCTGTGTGGGCTAGCACCTTAACCCTCATGTTGCTGACTTCTACCAAAACTCTGAATAGATCAGCTCATGGTAGAAAGAGGGTTAAGATGAGACCATAATATAAAATCATTATATCAAGTTTTTCACAAGGTCTATGTATTTTTGTCCTCAGTACTGAACAGCAGTATGCTGCAATAGCCAAGTAGTTACACCGTAGCGACGTGAAACAAGCCCAGAAGAGAGAATCGTGGGTGTTCACTTCGCGGCAGCGACAACCTGTTGTTGCACCAGGCCCACATCAACCCTCCGCACTTCACCGTAGTGGTGGGAGACCATGCCTACCAGCTGCACAGGGGGCGCTGTAACCTGTTCCACGCCATCCTGCTCTTCCTGCACCGCATCAGGACGAAGGAGTACGGCATGCTGGGGTAGGTGCTGGTTTTTCTTCCTTAAGCTCATGTCACACATTAGACCTTTTGGCTGACTTATTTCTTGACCACATGCCAACAAAGTCTGCACTGGGTTAGGAGTAGCCTGGAATCCATCCTATTCTAGATTCAGTTTTCTCTGCTGATAGCAGCCAAACAAATCATGACTTTCCCAACATTGCATGTAGAAATTTCAGAAATGTTATGTTATCAAGAGGACATCATTACATGCTACACTGACAGTAACTGCACTTTTGTTTTCATATACATTATCCTGTACAAGGTATGTCGAACAATTAAAGATTGGATAGAAATGTTTTCTTTCTATTCTATCCTTTGTGTTGTCTTTTAATGTCACCATCCTCTTTTACAGGCAAGTGAACCTGGGACCATCGGGTGTCAACCTGCTTTGGATCTTTGAGTCAACATGACCACAGATTGACAGACCCTGTAAGATTGGCAATGGAGAATCCCTCTGCTGGTTGTTTAGCCCGTAGACCTAAGGATAGGCAGCTACACTTGGACATTGAGAATTACATGTAGAAACATTAAGCAGTGAAGAAAATGGTATTTACATATATTTCAAGGAATTCATCTATAAGATTCATCTGATAAGTTGCCATCATGTGCAGATCCATTTTGCAAAAGGTATTCTCTATTTTTGTGATAGCCATAAACAGACAGAAATGTAACTGTACACGTGTTCAAGATACCTTTAGTACATCCAACTGCAGTGAAGACCTCTACAACTGTGGGTCGTCTATGTTATATTTTACGGTGTATATAGTACATGTAATTGGAGAGGACTGTGCAACTTGTGCTGCTTGTTACATGTACATGTACGACAGATATGTGCTTACTTAGTAGACATGTACATTTTTGTATGATAATGTTTGGTGTAGGGGCTCAGTTGCATGGTACATTATTCTCTTGGGGATTTGTACACTTTTTATAATTCAAAAGCGTTAAAGACATGCGCAGGAAAGGGTTTAGAAATTTCTGTATGAAATTATTATTTAACAGGAATGTACAGTTTCCATTGAATGTACATTGTATTTATGCATACCAGGCTGATTTTTCGTTTGTTTATTTCGATCTCCAATAGACTGATTTTGGTTATGGTTATGTAGCAGTTAAGTGTGTTATGTAGCAGTTAACTGTTGAAAATTATGCTATTTTATGTGCACTAACATAACCATCAGGCCATTCTGTGTAGATTATTTTGTGTGCTATATAGGGGTGGGTACCGGTACAGAAAATTCAGGTCCAGGTCCGGTTTAAGTCCAAAATCCTGCAACGCTAACTGCACCTGTATGATTGGCTGTAAAACTTGGTAGAAATTACTATAAACTCTACTCTACTTCACTCTTGTTATTTTCTTCTACCTGCAAGCGCCAAAACGTGTGAATGCCTGATAAAATAATCTGTTAATTTTCTAATCGGTCCAACATCCGGTCCACCTAATTTTTTCAGGTCCGTTTTTTCTGGACCGGTCCAATAAGAAAAAACGGTTTTGTACCGGTACACTGTACCGATACCCAGCCCTAGTGCCATTACAACTGTGAACCAGACTGATGTACATGTATATGCCTAATAGTAACACTGTCTTTGCTACAATCCCATGAACCTGAGTATGATAATGTGCCTTGATACTTGTCACAATAAAACTACCAATAAAATGGCATGTTCCAGACTAACATTATTTTTTACTCCATAATAGTTCTGAAAAACAATGCAAATCATCATTATTATTGAATGCAGCAACACACCATAAGATTGGTTACAAAATGACATTTGGCTGAAGTTGATATTACTGCAGCATTCATCTGCAACAGTGCTGCAGTATTGAAGCCGACAGAAAGAGGATGCTTTTGATCCACTACAAGAAATGACTCCATCCAACATTTGTCTATGTACCGATTTTGATTTAGATCTTTCTCAACTTGGTAAAAACTAAGATTTATCACCAATAATGAAAATGATTGTAAGAAAACTGCCAGACAATTCAAACTTAATTTTGTACTTTGTAGAGCTTTCAAACAATAATCCGAACTATTAAAAATGGCAACGCACCTCATTATGGATGCGTGCAAAGTGACATCAAGCATCAAGTTACTGTAGCATTACTTTGAACAGCGCTGCAGTACTGCAATTGATAGAAAGGGGTCGCTTTTGATCCACGACAAGAAAACAGCTAACGCCTGTTTGATTGAATGCTATTGTACCCATTGAACATTTGGCAATGTGCAGATGTTGAAGACCTTTCTGAGGAATGCATTCCATTCTTTAACTTAGGTAAGGTATAAGTTCACCTTCTCTTGTTACTGGATCAATTCCTGCACACACCTGTCCAGGTAAGATGACAACCTCACCTGAATAGACTCACCTGTTGGTGTAACAGGTAGGACTATTCATGGTCAACAAACCTATCTGTATCAGTAGCTAATGGTGTGAATGCCATTTGGGAGGCAGGTGGACAACATCTGCAAAGTACGAATTAATCATGTGGACAAATTTTCATTGGAAGTATATCTTTCTTAAGAGTTTCTTCCAAGTTTGGGTTCCTGCCAGACATGCATGGGTCATTATGTATCTCAACTGTATATTTCTGATAATTCCTTAGAAACAAAGTTTTTGCCTCATCAAGGTCTCATCAAGACACACCCACCTACCAAATATCAATACAAATCCATTCAGGCGTACTCCAGTTATGTTGGCCTTCTACACACATACCCACAAACGCTACCCAAAATATAACCTTCTTGGCAAAGGCAATTAATCATCCATAATGCCATGGGAAATGTAAGCCCAGTGACATGGAAAGGGTCTGGTTTAACTTGTGTAGAACAGGTGCTCCTTCTGTTTATTGCCATAGGAATGGTTTCAAAGTCAAGCCAAACAAGTGATGCATTCCACTGCAGTATGTATTTCACTGGTTATGCAGCCGCTGCCAACGGTTCTCACGGACATGGAAATATGGTTTACAAAGCTAACGTACAGAGAAATGAACTTAAGATAAGAACGTACCACTTTCTGTTCTTATTCTCATCAGAATGAGATCCATTGTTTGGCACAATGCCTTTGAGTCCAGAAAGATAACGTTAAATTCAGAAACCAGATTTGAATATGACCACTGTAGATACATGTACTACAGGATAATTTTTGGTAACATATACATGTATAAGGTATGGTGCAACTATTACAACTTCTGTTGCTATTCAATTCAGAGTGTTCTTTGTGTTGAAAGAGATACAGGGCAATTACACGTCATAACACATTCACGACATGCACTTTAATTCCATGCCAATAAAAAAATCATTTTAGTAGAGGACACTTTTTTTTCACAGCTAACTTAAGAACCTTTCTTACTTATCTACTTTTTTTAGCCAAATATTGTTTCTGTCCCATGTCATTATTTGTTGCCTGGCAGAGACATGACCTTCTATTAAGAGCCAAATGACCTTCAGAAGACAATGACCTCATCAGTCAAGGTCAGGGTGATTGGATTTAGATTCAAGGTTACAGCAGGAAATCACTGCCACAATCTAATCTTTTTGTTGCTGTAAACCAGATTTAGACTCACAAACCTTGGATTTTAGTAACAGAAGTTGATTACTGTCAGCTGTAATGTTGTCCATACTCAAGTAAAATGTTATAATGATGCTCAAGCTAGATGGGCATAGAGTTCCAAGTGACTGGGGGACATGCATGACTTCACCTTGGGGCAGTCTGCCATTGCAAATTTGGCATTGAACGTTCTGGTCTCCACATAGATCAAACTTCTTAGACAAATGATAAGGCTGGAGCCTTCTTGGCTGACCTTAGAGATAAAATATCTCCATGCCAACACTTTTGGGACTCAAATTGTCTTCCTTCACATTTTCAAAAGGCCTTGTTCATCATGTATAATCAACACTCATAAGCAATGTGACAGAATCTTGACCTGCAGGGACTAAAATAATGCTACAGTCATCAAACAGAGAAAACTGACAAAGAAGATAAACCAAGACTTGAGTGTTCAACAGAACCATTCTGTTTATTTGTGAATAGCCAGAAGCCTTTGCCTGGGAATGTTAGGTGTATAATTTCTGCAACACAAGTATATCTTACACATTCTTAGCAGAACAAATAAACAAGCACAAATTGCAGGTCACAGTTTCACCTCTTCTGAAGAGGAAACATGCCCTTTAAATCTTAACAATCATTAACATCTCCAATATAAATAATAAGCACAATGTAAACCATGGTTCATTTGAAAACATAAATACGAATTTTCGTAGTTTCACAGTCGTCACAGCTCTACAACTGAAAAGTCAAGCAGATTGCAGGGTACCGTAGTTTCATTGTCGATAAACAAGGACTGTCTCCAGGACCCGTCCCCCTTTCCTGGGACGGAAATTTACTTGTCATGAGAGGCAAAAAATTCCACCATTCTGTCCAAAATGTGAACTTCAGGACATGAAATGGATGACGATTTGTTTTTGCAAGCACAAAATGACAGAGTTAACAACAAAAATTAACAACATGGGGTAGGGACCGATAAAAATGTAGAGATGGAGACAGTCATGTGATGAACAATGTCTAAAAACTGGAGATAGCTTTGTGATGTCACCACACAAAACCCGGTATGGTATGTTACATGTATGACTCCAACAATGTTGGTGAGTTGCCCGACCAAAATCAGAACAAGAGTCAGCTGCAGCTCCCTGCCAGAAACAGATCTCCACTGGTGTTCCATCTGGAAGCTGACCTCTGACCTGGATGACTGACAGATGACTCTTACACAGGAAATAGCCAGTCAGGAATGTTTGGGCACATGCTGACAGTCAAACATACTGACAGACTGGTATGTTTTGGTGGCTAATAGCAAGTGAACTGTTCACACCTTCACCTCACATCCCTGCAATGTGGTGAAATCAACAATATAAAGCATCATAAAGACTACCTTTTATAAATCTGTGACTGTGTTGTAAAGATGGCAAAAGTAGACATTAGAACTTTTTGGAGTACCACTGCACTGAAGGATGCCTTTTCAGTTTCCACTTTTTTTACAGGAAAAAAGATCAATTTAGCACTTGTTCTGCCTGACTTGATTTCCTACAAGACAAACACAATGCAACTGTCATGTTCACTCTCTTGGTTTATAACCAGAAAGTCAACATATAAACCTGGAATGAAATCTTAAATAAATGTTTCATAACTTTAGGATCTTCATAATACAGAATTCTCTGTACGAATAAACAGCTGAAACTGTAGACATCTTTTCAACATAAGTATTGACAAAAAAACATTGAAAAGAACATCATTTGCAACTGAATTTGGGGCATCTAATGCTCCGTTTCTCACAATTAGGAAGATTTTGACAACTTAGCACTGTGGCATGACACACTGCCCACATTTGCACACAAATAAGTTTATGGAAGGCAACAAATTACATTAGACAAAAGCTAATCAAATTAGTATTAACCACGATGATAGACGTGATTCATTATCTAGTCCAGGAAGAAAGTAGGAGGCCATCCCCTACTTAGATACCCTTACTCCAGTAGAATTTCTCATACTAGCGATCACTGAAAGCTTTGAAATTGTAGGTCACTCTTTGAGGTATCTGCATGTTTGTGTTCCAACTGGTTCCATTACATATCTAAGCAATTTTACCAAAGCTGACCGAGTTGAGAGGTACACATGTAACTGTTAGGGACTAAGTCGTCATTTCTTAAAAATAATCTTATTATGTCCATATATCATGACATCCTCCCCTTCTTTCTGAAAGCATATTTTGTACAGGTACATGTAGGTCTGATAAAGCTAACTATTTATGTGTGACAGGTCAGAATTCTAAACTGTTAGATTTCTGGTACTTCTTGGAAGCAAGATGTTTAACTACATGTCAGTATGGACATTAATGTCATGGGTATGTATGTCATGTACAAAACCTATCTTAGTTCAAGTATGGCAAGGTCATTCAACAAAGCAACCTGCACAAATGGTAGAGAATCAATGTCATAAATGTCATGTTTAGTGAAGTAACTTCTTGTTTCAATCACAATAAGCTGGTCAGCCACAATCTTAAGGGCTGTCACCGCTTAGGTTGCACATTTTTAAGACACTTTAACCGATTTTAGACAACCAAATTCTGTCCACCATTTTCCACAAATCTCTATGTCTTGTCGAGTAGGCGAGAATCATTTTGGTTTGTCACCTATCGTCTTACATATGTCCAATGCTTGCTGGTAGAGTTCCTCGAGCTCGTGGCCAAAGCGACTGTTGTTTTTCCTCAGAGGGGAGTCCTGTCTGGGGCTGTGGAATTCAAACTCGTCCTGACACAGCCTCCACGTGTTATCCTCCCCATCATCATCCATGTCCAGGGTTTCTGAGGACGGCGGACCTGAACCTGGACTGAGAATGTCGAACGACTCATCTGACAACAAACTCTCTTCACTGTACGTACTGGAGGGCCTGTTATCCTTATCTGTCCCGCTCTTGTCCGATAAACAACCTTCCGCGCTCGCAGGCCTGTTTGCAACGTCTGTAACCTTACTACACTCCCCGGTGTTGGGGGCACTGGAGTACTTTCCGTTCTTTTTCAGAATTCCCTTCGGTTTCGCACCGTTTTTGTTCTGGGCTAGAGTTGGCTTCTTGCCCTTCTGGAGCCCGTCTGCTGACTCGCTCCTCTCAGGTGAGGAGTAGTATCCCGACTCACGGTTCTTCCTCAGCGCCTTGCGAGCTGGGGTGGCCAGACTCCGAGGTTTACTCCCCGGGGTAGACTTCACAGACAAGGTGGGAGAGTCGGTTCCTGGGTTCTTCAGGATCCCCTTCTTTGGCTGGGGCGGCAACACAGTCCTGACGGGCCGGGGGATCCGAGACTTCATGTTCTTGACGTTGACATGAAGGTCATTGCACTTTTGGATGGTGGTTTTCTCGGGAGCCGCGTGGTTGTTTCTCCACGGCTGCTCGGACAGCTTGAGGCTGACGTTGAAGTCCTGCCTGGCCTCCTCGATCCAGTTGGAGTTAGGGAGGGACTGGCTGATGGGGGAACTCATCTTCATGGGCTTCTCCTCCTCATACTCTGCACACACCCACCAGTGGTGCCTGATGTCATCAATGGTGGCTCTCCGCTTCGGGTTCACCGTTAAACACCAGCGGATCAGCCCTGCAGCATCTGTGGGGGTCAAAGAGATTGAGGTTAAATAAATGACCAACAAGGCAAGCCAGGATAACTGGGATAACCTACAGAACCATATTTATCTTCTTATACACAGATTATTTCGTCATCAGGCTCTACAGTTGCAGGGTCAATTTACTGACATATTTCACCAATAAAATGAACATGGTCATAGTATTAGTAGTTTGATGAGTTACAGGCAAGTGGTGGAGCTAATAAAAATGTCATACTGAAAATCGTAATCCAAAAGGTTTTGCGGAAATAACTAATCGGCAACAGACATTATCCAGTTTAATCTTATTCTAGTAAAACTTCCAAACACAAACACAAAGCCTGTACATGTACCTGAGGGTTGGGATGGCTCAAAGTACTGTGCTCTGGAGATCTGCTGGGTCAGGGAGCCGAAGTCACTACCATCAAACGGCATGGTCCCATACACCAGGGCATACAGCACTACACCCAGACTCCAGCAGTCCACCTAAGGATGGTAAACAATACACTTTAGATATCAAGATTAATCTGACAAAAAAATCTATGTCGACTCATTAGATTAAGTTGAAATCTTCATAACATTCTACTGCAAAGATGACTAAAATTCAATAACAGTGACTCACTGGATACTAAACTTCCCTCTTGTGAAATGTTAAATGCATGACAGTTTTATAAATATTCACGTGAATCAAAACATAACTTGGAATTATATGCAGCTGCCATTTCAAATCAGAACTTTGTCTTAAAAATCTGCAGCTGTAACTAAGCAGATAACATAGATATTTTACCTATCTCTGCTATGCCGTTTACTAATTTCTGGCGACTGTATCAGGACCTATTATCAGGTTTGATATTTCAGAGGGGTGGCAGATGTTGTGACCCGAGTCATGTCCATATAAATAGCCCTGCCCTCTTATGCTAAGTACCCTCTATGCATATGGGGAAGGGTGGGGCAGCTCATCCTGCTGACCAGGAAGCTGCAAGCTGTCACACAAAGCCTTACATCTGACCACTTCACTACAACTGTTGCAATGGAAACTACAGTAATGTCCTGGCAACGGCTACTAACACTTTCCAGTTGTCAAAACTACAGCCAAGGATGAAGAGTTAGAGGAACCCCCTCCTGTCTCTGTGTCTTTCTTCACTGCCAATGCTGTAAGCATGTTCTTACTGCTTGTTGGTAGCCATGAACACTTTGTACACTGCCAAGCGGGTGTTTGTGCTACATGTAATCCTAGTCCAGCCGCACATTCCCTCAGCTTGTATGCAGGGCAACCTGACCCAAACACCACATTCCTACTGGGACTCCTGGGTCAAGCACATGGGACAAGTTACAGTGTCCTACTGTACAGACATGGGCCATGCAGGCAGGAAATTTCAGGTCAAGACTCAATGATGAAAGACCGGTGTTCAGAATTAACATTGACTCCCCCTGGACATATGAGGGTGAAGGACTCAATGGGAAGGATGAAATATGATGTGGTTATTATGAGACACCAACTGCAGCTGAAAATTCCGTCTATTATCATAAAAAAGAAAGAGAGGAAAGCTGAGAGGGGAGAAGTGGCCTGTTCTATGCTGAAAGGAATGCAAAAGATTTGGATCAAATATTTATGGTGAGTAATAAGGTTCTGAATAAGCTGGAGTCCCCTTAACACGATGCTCTGACAAAACTAAGGACCTCAGCATTTAAAGTTTATGACTGGCAAGTGTTAACTCTAAATCTCACAAACAGGTTCCCCAGGGAGTAAACTCACAGTGGAGCACTTCAGATGGCTCCATTAGTGCTAATGACTGGGATAAGAATCATCCCAGTAGGATTATGATTTGTGCATAACAAATTAGAACATCACTAGTCACTCTGAAACTTTTATCCCTGCTACTAGGGTGCTCAAGCCATTAACTCATAAATGTCTGATCTGGTTAACAGGGAAACCCATCACTTTTGGAAAGGTGGGCACAAAATGTACTGAAGATAGAGAGCTGTGCATTAGATAAAGATCTCAGAAACTACACTTTTTAGTTAGTTTTGTTGCTGGATCTACCTAAGCCTGAGTACCATCCTCCGTAGAAACCACTGACTCGATGTAAGCGTGGTTACCAAAAGCAAAGACTAAGCCAGCATTTACAGGAGGATGGTATCCAGGCTAGGATTTGGTCTGTATACAAAATCATTAAAAACATAGCCCACTCGTTTCATGTTGTGCAAATAATGTTTTTTATCCACAGTAAGAAAAGAGTCTCACCTCAGGACCATGGTATGGCTTGCCGTTGACGATTTCGGGGGAAGCGTAGAGCGGACTGCCACAGAATGTCTTCAGTAACTTGTCATGGCTGTACATGTTGGACAGGCCGAAGTCTGCAATCTGCAAAACCAAAGTGCGGAGGGTTAGGAATGGCAACAACTGTGGCTCAAAGCATATGGCAGTAGGCAGCAACATACAAAAATACTTTTCGTTCCATTTTGCTGATTTCATCAATTTGAGAGGATACTGTAACTAACCTAGAAGTCGTAGTAAAGTGTTAAACTTTATACCTTTGTTCTGAGAGTCAGACAAGGATCAATGGATTGTCATGTCGAAAAATTGGTTTGACAGTGTCAGTCTTGATTGCCCATGTGGTGTTCTAAAAGAAACCTTCAAGGCCATATGTGAAGGTCGTGAACTGACCTTGACTCTGTTCTGCTGGTCAAGTAGGAGGTTCTCCAGTTTCAGGTCACGATGAACCACACCATTCTAAGAAAAAACAGCATAATATCCAGTCAGTATGTTCCTGTAGACAGTAGACACATACATTTATCATATAAGCTTAGAATTAGATAAGGTTCATTGGTCAAATTGATATGCAGATGTTAAGGGGAGGTTTAGAGGAGACATTCCTAAAGAAATAAATGAGAAAACATTTGAAATAAAAAAAGTTACTTTTTGATCCTCTTCTTACCTTGTGACAGTAGTTGACAGCTGAGACAATTTGCCGGAAAATTCTGCGAGCTTCCGTCTCTGTCAGTCTCTGTCGTTCACTAATGTAATCATACAGCTCCCCTCCTGATGCAAACTCCATCACTAGCACTATCTTCTCCTTGTTCTCAAACACTGCAAAATACAACATCAAACATAGATTCAAAATGTGCTAACGTACTGCAACTGTTCCCGAATCTAAATAAAGTTCATCAGAGGCATATGTGAAACTTCTCTTTCAAAATGTGCATCTTTTCTCATCTTCTAAGTTAGCTCTTCAGCAGTAAAATTTCACAACTTGGCAAGTTCAGATGAATACATAGTCACAAACCAACACATTTCAGTGATAAGAATCTGGTAAGTCCTGCCTTCAGCAAGGTTTGAAAGTAAAGCAAGGTATTCAAAATGTCACTGAGAGGTCTTTGACCTGTTGTTACATTGCTTTTTTTGTCAAAGACCAAGGACATGTTACATCATGGTTGCAAAAACAAGAGTAACAAAACATTTAACTTTGTCAACCTTATGTAACTTAACGTTTCCCCGCCATTCAATCACTTCTTACGAAACATGTGAACGTAGCAAATTGTTCACCCATTACGGGGGCATACTTCTGTTGCCAAGGTCCAGTAACTTACTCAAGATTTACAGCATTTACTTTTGAAAGCACGTTGTAGTCATGACTTCTTCAGACAACAAGGAAACGATTGGTGCAAGTGCAAAACAAGTGCACTTCACAGAGCCTGTGTACCAACTAATTGCCCAGCTGGAGACTTCTACCCAGAAAGCCAGTGGGTAATCCCTCAAAATTAACCTGTCAGTACATTTGCACACTTTTGATGAATGTGAATGGAATAAGGCTGGAACAATGGCGAGTTGGTAAACATGTTTTTGCCAGGAACTCTTTCAGACGACCTGACTCCATTGTACCAGCCACGTGTAAAGAAAATCATGGGTCAGCAGACACTTTCTCAATCAAAATATACATATCGAAAATTCTACCTAGATTTATTATTCATAAAAAGCATGGTTGAAAAAATACATGTACCCATCTTTGTAATTTTGGTTTCGTTAGGGCAGTTACTAGAAGATCCATTGCCTGACAGTTATGCAAAGTTTTTACTTCAAACATCAGGCAAAAACTTTCATCCATGTTCTCACTGTGATGTTCATCTGGAACAAGGGAATTCAGTCTGTGCTGCACCAGACAAAGACAATCCGAAATTGGAAGGATATTGATTGAAATACTGCTGCCAATCTCCACTTTGTGGCTCAATGGCTTATTTGACACCTGTTGTGACTATCATAAATTTGAAGCTAACAACTTGGAAGATTAACAGCAAATTGCTGTTATACTTGAACAGGTAACTACATGTAGATTTGAAGCCCACCACAAGGTACCAGACTAGACGTCTCCTATAAGGAGCTTGACCACCAGTATAAACATGCATTAGCACCAAGTGGGCACTGTCCCCATCTGGAGTGGTGTTTCTCCTCCTGGATCAAGTTCACAAGGTTAATGGTTACAAAAACTGCTTACTGTGTCTTTCAGGGACACGCTTTGAAGTCTTATCTTCATCTTGTAGAATCCTAACTTTGATAAACCTCTCCCAGCACCTGTGTTTATCCCACTTCCTTTTAAGTTTTATTGTTACTCCGCGAATACTTTATTTCTTTCATGACAGGAGATAGTGCCCCCATGTGTTAAGCATATGCTGACAAGGCCAAGAGTGTAAGAAGCTTACTGATAAGCCTGCACCTGCCTGGATCTCCGCCCATGCCTTCCACTTGAGACCAGTGGTGGGGGAAAACTGCCATTGCCCTCAGGCAGTCTGGTAGGGGATCTCCACAAGAATTCTTTGAAGCACCAGCAAGAATTTGACCCCCAGGTAGGAGCTCTGCCCTACATGAAATTGGGATGTAACCTTTTTGCTCCCCTTGAACAAGATCGGGTTCCACCCAAGATAAAGAGTATAGCATGGGGAAAAGGATTTAAAGTCTGATTAACTTTAATCCTTTGGGGAGGCAGACAATATTAAAATGGGATTGGGGAAAGGGATTGCCTGGAAATTGGAACAAGGTGCAGTTTTGTTTGTCTCAATTACAAGTAACAATGATAAGCTTCATAGCAATTTTTTCCTCTTCATTAACACTCCAAAAGAGAAACATACTAGACACGTTTCCATGCATTTTGATAGGAAAAATACGACAATTATTAAAAGGGAAGGTGTAGTGCAAAGTGTTATATTAAAAGATATAAAATGATGGGAAGGTAGGGACCTGGTAGGACCTGTCCTAGTGTGATTTTGAACAGTCTTACAGTTACACACAATGACACCTGTCAGAAGTGTCTCAAGTTTCCACCTTAATTTTACCACACTTAGGTCAAAAGGCCACCTAATTAATAAAGGGGTCTGAAGGTCTTATCGCATCCCCAAGGCTGGCAAATTGGAGGATCCGCAAACGATGACATTCCTGACGAGACGTGGGCCTAATCAGGTAGTAAATGAGATCATGACTGCCGCCTTTGTGATTCACACAATGCTAACATTCCAGCCTTTGTCCCAACCCACTCAGGTACCCCATACATCATTAACCTAACACTCCACAGCTGGATTCAGCATGTAGGAGTGCTCCAGACTTTGGGGATCTTCTGGCATCTTAATTTTATAAGCACTTCCCCTTTCCTCCCAACAGGATGCACAATGTCTGACTTTTCATACACATTACAGAAGGTCCATATTCATTCTGGTCTCTAGAACAAGTGCTGAATTGTCAGCCCAACAAGGCACCCTTTATTTGCCCACCAACATTGCAAAGGGACCTACTTGTTCTTTATCCAAGCATCCTGTTGCGTATCTCAAGTCTGAATCCTGTAATGTTTCCTTGTAAATTATACATGAGGATACAAACAGCTTTGTAGTTGCATCATCTGTGTGTCAATCCATTTTGTCAACATGACAGGTTGTTAGGATCCAAAAACAGCAAAGTATTTCACCTTCACTGAATACAGTACTGGAATAGAACACCAATTTATCATATCACCCATAACTGTCTCACATCAATATATTATATAGGCTTTCCTCTTCATCTTTTGACAGGTCTAGACTAAATTGCAGAAGTGTCTGTTGGGCCTAGTCTCAAAATGCTCCATTTTGGCATCCCCTCAATGTCTATTCAATATTCCACCCTTGCTGCTCCTTTCAAGTTTTACAGACAGGAATATGATTCTTAATTCATATTTACATCACAAGATCTTTGCCTGCATCAATTATTTAGATACAACCCTGCAGTGTTATATCTACCCTGGTAGTAGTAATAGTCCCTTTTCACCAAACAGAAAACATTACATTTAGTAATACTGCTTACAGTTACATGATATACAGTACCTTTCAAAGTTTCAGGATAATTATTGTCTTCCGCTGCTCCAAAAAAAGAAGTCAAACCCAACCTGTGTAGAAATAGTAAACTCTAGTACTCGAGTAAACTCTTTTTACAATGTTTATCACTGTCCTGTTCATTGTGACAAGTATGTTCCCTATGTTTCTACCATGAACTTGCAATTAGCCTCCGGGCATGAACTTGCAAATCAACATCTTCTTCAATGTCCCCATACAATGTACATAACCAACATGGCTACTGTGTAACCAGGAGTTACTCTGACAGAAGGAGAGGAATACAAGGGTGGTAACATTAAACAGCAAATTGCATCTCCCATGCCTAACATCTGCTGTCTCCAGCAATAAAACCGTCTATCTGGAATACATCAGACTGTAAGCAGGACAATGAGAATGCTCAGCAGATACAGCTCCTGATAACCCAGCATACCACACATGCCTCCCATGACCCATCTAAGTGGCCAGGTCTGTTTGTCACACAGGTGTTGGGTCCATAGTCTTCCCATCAAGTGTTACTACAGACACTCAGGTATGCCAAATGTACCTTTAGGGTCGCTAGTCATGCAAGTGGCAGGTGTGAGAGCGGCCAAGTGGCCCTCCACGGGTCAGAAAAATAATCGTTACCAGGACAAAGCAGGCATAACTGCAGGCATCTGAGATACACACTAATCAATAGTTATTTTAGGATCAGGACGATTCAGCTCTTTACCGACTTGGCCCAGTCAACTCAAACCAACATCCTACTGATTCCTAGTCAACTCAGCCAAGGTTAGGGTTGGGATAAGGATGTTGGGCCAAGTTGACCGAGGTGTTGGGCCCAGTTGGTCTGATTATCCATCATTCCATGGGCCGAATTAGTAAAGGGCCCAAAAGTCCGCCATATATCACTTTTACACCAAGCAAAAGAACATTCTTTCAACCTTGGGTTAGTCATATTGGACCGAGCTCAGAGCAATCGAGGACTGTAATCAACTGAAAAGTGCATACACGTATTCATGCCCACCCTTTAATTAGTGAAGGGCAAAGTCAAGTACAATCATTGTTGTTGAGTGCAGTCATTCATTCATTCCCCACAGCTTAACATCACAAAATTTCCACTGGGTGAGTGTGTGCACTTGATTATTAAGTAAGTTGATAAGTTGAGCAAACGACCTCCAGGGAGCTCTTCACACTTGTCGTTTATAAAGTCTCTGGATATGACAAGGCAAGGTCAAAAAGGTGTCTACTAATCCTGCCAGCACTTAACTATTAACCCACACATGTTAATCCCCCGTTGCTAAAAGCATAAAGACAGGTCCATTTTTCTTCACAAAGTAGACACTAACATTCCTTTGGCATTATGCACGGAGTTAGTCAACATCGACAGATTTCATTTTTTAACCTTAAAATGTGTATTTTGTCCTGACTCTACTGAACTACACCTAGCTGGAACTACAAAGGAAATATAGTCTGGTCTGCCATCTCAATGTACATTGCCACTTTTCAGTCAGTACAAATTAAAAGAGTCTATCTTTGGTCAAGCCTAACAAATACAACAGCTTTGTATTCAGCCAGAAGTTATTCATTCACTGGCAGGGTGCCCTGTTGGCAATGGCTGTGGCGCTACAGTGGTAACATTAGCAGACTAGACAAATACCAGGGTACACTCAACCCATTCTTATGGTCCATTTGAACAAAAACTTGGCATTCCTATGGCTAGCTTCAGTTACCTCGCTGAGCAAACAGGGAATTCTTCCTCGGGTTTCAGCGCCATTGACATGTCCTCAAAACAAATACCCCCCACTTGTTTGTGTACGGAAGCAAACCAAGGTGACAAGGTCGCAGAGGCGAGGGGACTGCGTGCCGAACTTGGGGGTTGTTTTTGTCGTGTGCGACCCCCGGGTGCCGTGCCACACAGGCGACATTGTGCCCAGATGTCGGGACAATAGGAGGCAGAATAGAGGGAAAACATGTCTGGGCAGGACAATAGCCTCAGGTAGGAGGGCTGGGCAACTAATGGGATGTAAAAGAGACAAGGTATGTTCAGGGGTCATTGGCCAAATAATGGCAGACGTCTCCTTCCCTCAAAGGTATAAAAATCATATCATCAACATTTATGACTTGTGTGGTTGGTGGGCATATCATGCAATGTATAAACAGTATTGAAAAGCTGATGTAGCCACGATAGCTTTAGCTGCTCCCGAACTTCACTCACCTGAGCTAGGTACAAATGTATATTGTAGTACATACTTCAAGAAAGTAAGACACTGAAAAAGACACTGAAAGTCAGCTGACAACCTTGTTAAGATATCCAAATATGGATGCTGAAGCTGAAGTCATAAACAAGAGTTGCAAAGAAAAACTTTCACTCACTACAAGAGATCACAGGAAAAACAAGTCAGGTTATGGTGACCCAGGTGTTGTTGTCTCCACACCTTAAGTTACCCTAGGGCATGAAGGCCAGCAAGTTGTGAGACACTGCAGGTGCTGTCACTTGACAATAAACAACTGAATGGCCTCTTCTCCTAAAGGTGAATGTCACTTTGTACACAAACTATCCTGGTCTGTCTAACATTCTAAATATACCATGAGCATTTGAAGCCTCAGCTGCAGGAAAATGGTCTGAAATGGTATCTATTGTAAACAGGTTGTTGAAGAGGAAAGAAAAAAGAGTTTTAAACATTCCTCAAAGATATTGATAGATAACTTTGATACCAACGTTAACAGCAGTAGGTATGCATGCATTTAGGTCAGGCTTTGGGCCCTAACACCTAATTTGCTTCAACCATAATAAATCTAAACTAAGCCTCACTAAGTGATGGTAAATGTGGCCATCAATATTGCTGACAGCTGAAATTGGTCAGATGATTAGTATTCAGGACCATGAAGTGACCTACATACAGCACTGATTGCTGGCAGTTATGCTACTCACATACCTGTGACTAAGATTTTATCTTTCCAGTGTAGAAATGTGATGTTACACATGTATTTACATTGACGAGATAACAACAGCTTTCAGGGTCAACCCTCTTGGATCTCCTTGGATTTGATTGGTATCAAACAGATTCACAGAACTGACCATCTTCCAATCCCCTTCCTCTGTTCCATACCTTGACTTACAAATTTAATTTCACCACAGCTTGACTTTAACAAATGTGGTCTAATCTATGACAAATGCAACTGATACTTAAGCATATTACTAATAAAACACAACACATATAAGCCATCAACAAAACTGAATTGATGACACTTATTAGAGACTGTTGATCCTATTAGGAAGCCAATACAGAAATGATGGTTATTTATTTTACAGGGATAATAAAAGATCTCCCTTGTTGTCTATTCATTGACTGTACTGCCAATTACATGGTAGGGGAACTGTTGTCACATGACTGTTATTGACCCAAATATTCAGCATATTTGCTGAGAATGGCCACAATAACAGCGAAGCAGGCACCAAAGAAACATTATGGCTATCCCTATCCCTTTTCATACCAGTGCATTGTAAAAACCTTTGATGAGAATGACGCAGACAGGCCTGTTCCCACCACTGAGAAAAGGGTTCCACCTGCGTCACATGAAAGGTATATGTCCTACCTACAATGGATGAGGAGGGGAGGGCTGGGTGACATAACAGTCACAGTTGTACACATAACTAAAGAGTGCCCTAGTTCCCACGCAAAGGGATTCCTGTCGCAATGTCTCTTTGTTGGAAGTCCATCTATGTAAACACAAAACAAGGTGCCTCATACTTTATGATATGACCCACCTTGTCACTTTTTTCCCCAACAAAATTCTTAGTAATAATATATATAATAAAGCATTGGCAAGAACCAAAAAACACAGACTAAACTCTCTTTCTATATATAACCTGTATATACACAAATGTTACCACGTTAAGACATGAAATAGAGTCCAACTAAAAGGGGCTGACACTGAAGGAATATTTTTACCTTTGGCCCTAGTCCAGCATAGCAAGATGTAAACAGAAGACTACAAATCAATATCAGTACATGTATGTCTGTGGGTAGCAACTTGGCAATGTTGGGTCTACTTCTTGATATCAACAAGCCTGCACTTTGTCCTGAACCTTGGACCACTGATGTCTGCTTTAGTGGACATCAGCAGCACCCCACCCCCCCAACTCCTGCCCTTTGTCCATGGCACCTCAGCAGCTGTGAGATGTTGTCAGCACCCCCTCCACTGTTGAAAACAACCTTGTGTGCATGGACAGATGCCAAGCCAGTGGAGTGGCCCACCCCTGACCCCATCCATGGCACATAAACGGGAACAAGCTGCCTCAACACTTAACAAATCCATCACAAAGTGAAGGGGGGAAATGGAAACGCCCTTACAGGCCTGCAGACCTCTTTTGCTGATTATAGAGTCTGTGAAGGTGAATTACACACCACACACTAAAATTGAACTGTTATCTACATTGTTTTAATAACAGATGGCTAAATGTTTCATCAAAAATCTTTTTCCCACAAGTTAACTGTTGTGTTTCAACAGCTTCTATACCTGTTCCAGACACTTGCAGATGACTCCTTGACCATGGCACATATTAAAAAGCTGTCGCTTTAAACACAGTAAAACAAAAAAACATTCGTACTAACCTTCCAATATCTCCACAATATGCGGATGCTTGAGCGACATCATGATCTCTATCTCTCTCCGGATCCGTGCCATGTCCTGGCTGTCTCGGACCTTGTCTTTGCGGATGGTCTTGATGGCAACCTGAAGCGGACATAACATAAACACGACTTCATCAACAAATCAACAAAACATAGACTCTTACCTATAGATAAACACAAGTTATCAAAGAGATGTAGTATGCATTATAGGTAAGTTGTTGCCCCAAAACATATTACAAGTGTCTTAAATGTTACCTACTCCTGTACCAAGTTCGCTTATGATGAAAGTAGACATCAAGAGCATCTTCAACATCATATGAATATATATGAATATACAGGTACATGTAAGTGATACATTTGTTTCAACACTGTGTCTGAAAGCTGTCAAATCCAATTAGATGCGATAGAAAGCAACTAAAAGCTTCTCTTCCCTTAGGCCCCCCACTGTGAAGTTGTCCGCCAAACCCATGAAACATTTTTGACATATCTTTCAATTTTCTGGAAGAACAGGCCAACTAGTCAACTTCCCCCAGATCAAGTTGCAGCCAGCAGTTTCAGACTACATCCGGTAAAGCCTCCTCTTATCTGGCTGTTCTTGAACTTGGCCTGGGCAGACTAAACAACTTGGTGGGGAGAAACCTGATCAAGAAGAAAGCCTCAAAATGTTTGCAGCTTGAGCTGGAATGTTTCAGCTCGGAAGTTAACCCCTCATCATCTCCCTACCAAAATGTTATAACTCGTTTTTTCTTTCATTTTTCATGCGAATATAAAATGCATTTCCTCCAATCTTCTTCCTTCCAAAGACTAACAACAAAGCATCCTTTCAGGAAAGGAAGAAGTCGGCCATCTGCCCAGAAATCAGAGATAGGGCAACCCTGCATTCCTTCCTTTCCGGAGAAATGTATCATGTTTCCAACGCTTGGTGTGCACAGTACATTTCTGCCTTTTCCTTAGTAACAAGTTCAAGGACTAAAACATCTTAGTTTGGTGCCAAATTGCCTTGTTGTATACAAAACAGATGCAAGCGTGTGGAACTCAGCTGGTCCATATCCTCAAACAGGAAGAGTTTTTTTTCTGCAAAGGGCCAATTAAAAACAGCCTCATGTGGTAGCAACTTCCAACTACCTTTACAGTAAAGTTTACTTCACCTGAGACACTACTACCTGTATCATTTGCATCAGCAGAATGCAATCTTTTCATGAGGACATCCTAAACAGCTATTTTTGGGGGTTATTATTCAGTTGATATTGTTTAATCCTGTCCATCAATGACTACAGTATGACCAGACATGCCCCCACCCTGTCACCACTTGTGATTCCGAGCCATCTCGCCAAAGACGTCACAACTTGTAGGCTACAGACTTTAGCAAACACTGTCTTGTCCATGTGAGACAACAACACAAAATTCCTAGTTGGCATCTTCTTGTCTTCAGGAAGGGGGTGGGTGGAAACAAGTGACCTTGTCCATTTAGCATGAAGCGTTCAAATATGCCCATGACCAAGGTGACAATGAATGATATATGACAGTTGGGATGAACTATTTGATTCCCTTAAAGAAACTACAATAAAGTCAAAATTCTTCCTTGAAAGAATCTGTAGAACAAGAGGGAATATCATTAGTCTAAACTTGAAGCATTTCATTTCCATTTAAAAAATGTTTGGGCAGTTGCATGGTTGAGCAAAATGATAAAACAAATTCACAGAAAAGAAGGAGGCTTCAACCCACTAAAACACAAGTGGTTCGCCCCATGAGTTCATCAGTTGTCACCTTATTTATGAACCCCCCAAGGCTAGTTGTTTCCAGATGGAAGAATCCTTCAGTGTAATGGTATGCCAAAAACATGGACTTCTTATTACAGAGGGAGGAGGGGGGGTATGGTCATGGGCAGGCGTTGGCAGATCTGCAAAGTGCATTTGGGGCTACAGTAGCCCTGTGCTTGGTCAGATAACATTTGCTCATGTCCCCACAATAGCAAATGTGAATGTAGTGTTTTGCATGATGTACATCCAAACAGCTTTAAATGCATCAGCAAACTACAGCATTGTTAGTTGGACAACAGTGTATCTTCACTTTGAGTGACATGCGTCATTCCAAATTCCAGCTTTCCCAGAAGGGGATGATGCATGCATCGGTGACTGAGGGCATGTGCCTTTCCGCTACGAGTGTGGCTATGACCATATATAGAGGTTAAACCACCTGATCGTTTGCGCTGACCACTCGACCATATCAGAAGACAAGAAACGCAAACTTGTCGCAGCGACATTTACAATATTTGTGTGACAGTGTCTTCCTGTAGCTAGGTAGCAGTCTGGTGGCAAGTGCGCAGAGTCCAGGTACACAGTACAGAGGTACAGGCTGGGCAAACAATCCTAACACATGCGGAATGTGCGGAATGCTGTCTGAGAAAACAAGGGTCACACTTCTTCTCTAACAGGGCATAATGCAATAACGGCCTGTGATCCGAGTCCAAACTACTACACAAAGGGATTTACAGCGACAGCAAACTGGCAGCAAATAGACTCACGTCAACATAAGTCACACAAGCTTAAAACATCACAATGTTTTCCTGGACTCTATTTACGAATTATTAGCTGTAGCCATGGTAGTTGTTTCTCATACGTCATGCAGCCTTTTTGAAAAAAGTGAAATGAGAAATATCCGTGGATTAAGATTTCAATCTGGTAGGTCTGGAGGCTTATCACATTATCATGCATGCATTCTTCACTGGCTTTCGGCATTCACTAACCCAATCCTTAGAGGGCTCAACCTTTCCAAAACACTTTTAGCAAGGATTGTATTTGAAATGCGGTTTTAGGAAATCATTTTTTTCACCATCCATGTTTATTGGTAAGCTAAAAACGTTGCCAGGAATAGCAACAATGAGCCAGGATGCGTGACTCCTATGTTTGTAGAACACAATGGATATATTTGGTTCCAACACATAAAAACAACTTTCGTTCTACACTACAGTAATTTAAGAAAACTGATAAATGCTTACAAAGAAAACTAGTTAGATCTGAAGTTCCTCTGGATAAACATGCCTCAGTTGGGAAGGGTAGTATTAACACTACAGAAACTTTCCCCCTTCATGAGGAAGTTCCACTCTCAAATCCTGTTTACCGAGACCAGGTGAGTTGACTCATCGAGACAAGGACCATTGTATACACACACGGTGTATGGCTACCTGTCTTATCATAAACTTTCAGTTCCAGTGTTTCTATTCCCCAATTTGCTTTGATTAAGAGGGCAATTAATAATCATCCTCTTGGTTGAATAATGTATTTTCTATGATTAACTGAATATTTCATTCCAAAATCGGAAAAATGCACTCCATCACAAATCATTTGATTTTTACACTTGACGGCATCTTGTGGGTTGTGTCGCCCACTGGTTTCTAAAAATATTTCAACCAGTTGCTACAGTAGAACCCAAAAACATTCTCTGACTCAGGTGACAGTACTTCGGAGAAAGATTGGCATAATTGCACCAATTTGTCTTTGTATAGAGTGTTTCGCACCTTGTTGTTGCGTTTATTGTGACCCTCCCTGTAACACCTGAGTACACAAATCTTACCTACTTATACACAATCAGCGGGCCATAAACTGTGGGTTCGTTACTGGAGTATTTAGGACCCGTATATGATGGGTGGTCATGCTTCAATTTGGTGGTCGATAAGCCCAGGCGTCCCACAGGGATACTGGAATGTAAGCTTTTCATTCTGGCATCGAGAGGACAAATACAGCCACCACTCCGTGTTACCTTTCTACATGTTGCAAACTAGCTCAACGACTACAGTTGCCATTTTTCTTGATTTTACAATGAAAATACCACGAACAAGAGATGATTTCTAAGTACAGAGAGATACGTGCCTTTTGTAGAGAAATTACAAAAGGTTGAGATAATATTTGTGTCCTTTGTATTCCCCCTGGACACAGTGGCAACCCCAACGGCCGACCACCCACCTTCTTCCCCTTCTTCTTCTCCTCGGCCAGCTTGACCTTCCCGTACGTTCCCTGTCCCAGGTTCTGTAACACCGAGAACCTCTGCTTCAGGTTGTGCCGGTGTCCGGTACTCGCGGAAGTCACCGTATCCATGGCTGTCCCAGAAAAATATGTAGATTGTGCACCAAAACCTTGACAGTCGCCACACACCGCCGTCTGACTACGAAACAACAGAATTTCTCTCGTGGTTAAAATCGATAGCGGCGTGCCCCAAATTGCGACATGGTCTCCCTGGCTCTCTGGGCGCTGTACTACCTCTCCGATAACGTCAGTCCAGATTTTAACGGTATCCTGTGTTGAAGGAAGCTTCCCAGTCGGCCCAAAACACAGTGAATCACGGCGGTTGCCTTGCCTGTCCGCCCTGCCCAGTGTCTCTGTCCCGTCTGCTCGTGTTGTCCCGGCCCGGCGCTATTTCAGGCACGGGTAACGTCACTGTCCGACCGGAAAGGGGAGGGGCAAACATTCCAACTGCGGGGCGACAAAACACAAACCCCATTAAAACATTCAATGATCATAAATCCATTCATATATTACAAAAAGTCGGTACTGCTTAACTTACTTGATATAAATTATTTTATTCTAAAATATATAAACCTATTGTATTTCTTCTTATAGATACTGAATTTGATTCATAAACTATTTGTATTCTGCTGCCTTATACTTTTCTTCCAAATATGGAAGTGTCTTTTCTTCCAAATATGGAAGAGTCCGAAAGAAAGCACGTGACGCGCACACACAGGTAGGGGCCATTGGTTAGTACAAGGAGGTTATTCAAAAATCCATTTCGATTGGCAAATTCCCAGAAGATAGACATATTTCGTACTCTCCATGGCTTTTGCACGAAAATTCAATTCAGGTTGATCGACAATCCTCACTCAGGTGTACAGTCTGGCTTGCGGTTTGAAAGTGGTTGTTAGGTGACGCAACTCAGGATGTGAAAGGATGAGGTCATTCAATTTGCGGTTTCCTCAGTATCCGATGTCGGAGGTTTTATCTAGTTACTGCAGTATCGTCACAGAAAAGCTATTATGTCACATGAAAGGAGCTTTCTTAGCACGCAAATTTATTCTCAAAGGAACGTTAACGTTAGTTAAATTCGATACCATACCAAGGCAGGTGCACATAAAAGGCAATAAGATATCATAAAGAGCATGAACGGTGTATCTAACACGTTCATTTGAATTCGAATGAATGACAAAACTGAGCAGTACAAAAAAAACACTTGGATTCTTCAGTCCCAAAAATTGGTCGGTAGATCTTTGCAAAAAGAAACTTGCCTTTCTGTGCAAGTCGATCGTCGACCGTGGGGTGTTCGACAGTGGGGAAAACACCAATGTTTCATATGGTAAAGAGATCGTCGTTGAAAGGAAAACGAAAACTACGAAAAGCTTCAATTGGTCATCTCATGATTTAAAACGACAGGGCGGTGCGCCAAGTATGTCACTGGAATCATGCTGTGGCAAAAGAGTTACAGATCCCTTAGGGCAAAGACAGATTTCGGACCACAAGAGTCAATGACCCTTGTTGGCCTAGTTCATTATACAATGTATATGATACATTGTCTGTATTTTCTAAACTTATCTTCCAGGGGGTATTATCACGGGTATAGTAACTTAGTGGTTTATGATTTATGATTTGACGAATACAGACGTAAGCATTTGATTTCTGCGCAGTACTAGTGTTTTACGCGCGATCCTGACGTCTATCTATAGTAGCTGACTGCACACAGAAGGCTAAGCCCATCGAAAATCGAAGGATGGAGGAAGCTAGTGCTGGAGTTAACCATGGTCCCGACTCTCTAGACGAGGATGGGACTAGGTAAGGTGAGGTGAAGTGAGGTATTATATAATAGTGCACCTTTCAGTTAGTCTACGATGGCTGGAGGGTAACCACAAGAATTAAAGCGCATGCCCTTAGATATAACGTTAGACACAGAAACACAGAAAGCGCCACAGACGACTTACGATATAACCCTGACTGATTCATCTCCTTGGAGATTAGGATTTACCCTCGTTACATCTGCTTAAAGATAAGTACTTCCGGTCTGGTGTGCGCGCCGGTGTTCCTGTGTGCGGTTTTCATTCCTGCCTCACAGTCACTGCCATGTCCGTGTTTGGGAACGATCTAGGTATGATGTCCCGCTGTCCGGAAATTTCCCGCATTTTCCACTTAACCACATTTCGGGTTAGACATACCATTTATGGGATACAAGTACATTTTCTTCACACAGAAGTTACTTTCTTGTCACCGTTTAGGCCAGCCTATTTCCAAACCGGGGCCCGGCCGGGCAGCTTTCGGAAAAGAAAAGTATGGCACTATACTACGCAAGCCTTAAAGAGAATATTCATGTGGATTATTTGTGTATACATTTCTATTTTTCGCCTCCATAAACAGACCGGCCGGGCCCCGGTTTGGAAGTGTGACGTTAGCCTAGACACTGGAAGAAGATAATTAAAACTGTCAAGAAATTAACTTCGTCATAGCTGTCTAATAGCATACAGCGAACATTGCAATATTTACCTTAGGTAAGCTTGCTAAAGCTTAACTGAACTGACGCTTGTGGTTACAAAGCAGGAATCGTGTGTTACGCACTAGGCGACTGCGCTAATAGAATGAGTCAAATCCAACAGTGATAGATAGATGTCAAAGCAATAAAAGGATGTGCTGTTCTATGGAACAAAGCATGTGGCGTTCTATCACTTGTTGTTATGACGTTAGTAGGCTTGTTATGTTATGTTATTCGAGTCGTTGTCAACGACAAGATGTGGGCTAACGTGGCCGCCATTATTGGTATCAGCAAGTCGGAGGAACAAACTAAGGTGGAAGATGACGTTAAGGACGTCCAGGTATCGTGGAAGAAGGCCAACAGAGACGGTATAAGTGCTGGTTTTAACTGGTGTAAATTATTGTGGGCTAAACCATCCATCGATACACGATGCCATGATGACAACTTCAGTGTAAAGTTGTTTCCGAAAAACGTAATTTTTGCCTGATCATGCAACTTCAAAGGCATCATGAAAGTTTTATTAGTGCGAACTGGCTTTCGGTGATTCAGTTGAAGTAAATGTGTCTATTTGTTGTTGTGTACATATAAGAAAGGACGTTCTCATTGACGATAAGGCCGCATGCATACCTTTTTGTCCGTTAGGAGGCAGGCGGACCCCCATGGGTACGTACGTTCCACCGGACGGCCAGCTACCCTACACACAGCTGGGTAAGTGGTGTACTCTGTGTTGTAGAGGGCATCTAATTGGTGCTTCAAAGAGAATAATTATGTCTTAGCTATAACTAGCTATAGGATATAATCAAAATACCGTTTATTTGTAACAACGAACAGCTGCTACGTTCTCACTCTTATTCAGTCACTCTCGCTCTATCACGTAATCACTCTCGCTCAATCGCTCAATCATTCAATCAATCAATGAATCGTTCACTAGCTCACTCATTCATTCCTTCTCTCCTCCTTGTGAATCGACTTTAGACTGCCTGCCAGGTCCTGCAGACTACAGCCCGAAGGTTGACCTGACCAAACCCCAGGCACCACAGTACTCTATCTCGGGCAAGCAGAGGCATCAGGGGGAAGGCGACAGTATGTAATTCTCTGCCTTTGATTTTAACGAAAGTAGAAAAAATTGTGAACTGTCGTCTAAATATATGTAACGTTACTGTCTGTCAAACTAGCTTCAATTGAAGGTATCAGTGCAGGGCTAGATCCAAAGCCTGCTATGTACGGTGAGGATAAGTTCTAGAACATCGCTATGGATTCTTGTTATCTCGTCTTATTTGGTTCAACTTGTATATATAATTCACATTTCTTAGGCCATGGGCCCTATGCTACATGTCTACAGACCGTACTTTCAACTTGTATATATTCTCTGGCTATACATCCGAAGTTGTGCTGTTTCTCCTAGACCCCTGTCCAGCCGACTACGACACGATACATGACCTTGTGTGGAAGCGGCGCACCGTGACACTGAAGGAGAAGGGACGGACAGACCCGTACGACGTAAAACGTACGTTGCCCCTTACCTGTCAAAACGTCAAAAATTAACTCAAACTTCGTCTTCACAAAAGATTTTTATGCTTTATGCATACATGTATTTCAAAATCTTAGTGCATATTTCTTGTTTTACAGCTGAAAAACACGTGACCTGCAGTCTAGGTCCGGCCACTTACGTCGTGCGTAGTCGGGAAACCGGGACCAAGGGACCGAAGTTCAGCATTCAATCCCGCGGGCCGCACGGCGTGAACCCCGGCTACCCCGACCTGCGCGTCCAGCCTGTGGACACTCATGGTACGGTATCTGTCTGTATATCTGTATCTATATAGCCGGTATAACCGGCCTTCGGCGTAACACACCAGTAGCTGTCAACCACATCATCTATACAAACATTATAAACATTACTGTGATTCATCATCAATAACAAACGTCATTTACTAGCATCTGAAAGTATTCGTCTCCATCTTCTTGGTTCTCGCTTCTCACACACTGACTGAAGCATAAAACTTTATAACGTTACAACAGCACACCTAATCATATCCGCAGTGCTAGTCATTTATGTAAAAACAAACTATTGAAAGTTATCCAATCACTGATATTTCTGTGATTCTGTAGGATTCAAGACCCCTGGTCTAAGTTACCGTCCAAACTCCCGGTACTGGGGCCGCGGACCCAAGCCTTCTATGGGCCAGGCTATCGCCCAGAGATTCCCTGACGGGCCAGGTTGGTTTAACTTTCTAATATTTTTTATTTCATTTTTATCATTTCATTATCATTCGGTTTTAAAGTACTGTCTTTTCCAGCACAGAATAACTGTGAGAGTTGATATCTGCAAAAAAAAAAAAAACAACTTCCATATACCACATCGCACATCGTATAGTTTTGTGGTCCTCACACCTTAGTACGTTTGAAGCCGTTTAATTGCATACCATTTTGCCAGTGTATTTCGTGCAATTATGCGGGCTGTGCGACAATGCGAAGCCATCCAGCTGGACAGCACTGGTTTGAGATTTTGAGATTCCGTGCAATTAACAGAAGTTTGCGGTAATCCCTTGGGCGATTAACTGGTTTCTACTGTAGAACCTGCATCTGCACTAAGTCCCAACCTTTAAACTCGTCTTCAGGGTCGGGGACAATGGTAGGTTTCCAACACCTCTAGTCGTTCTAGTCCTCAGAACTAGACTATTGTAGCTGTATTCATAGATTAAGAACATTCCTGTCACCACGTGCAGGTCCGGCAGAATACACCATAAGGGACGTTCGGTACATGCCGTGTTACTCTCTCGCCAAGCGGCTGCCCGACCTAACTCCGGTGCCGGGGAAGGAAGGGCCTCCTCCCAACAGCTACGACTTGGGCACGACGGTCGGCACAGGGGTGTCCACGTCACTACGGAGCAGGCACGACATTAAGAAGAGTGAGTCACCAAGACGACGTGAAACTATAGAAATTGTCAGACAAAGTCAAACTATATGAGAATCAACAATGTACTATTTAGTAAATAGGATCCTCTCATCAAGTACAGTCGTCAGACTCGCCACATAAACAGCACACCAAGTTCTGAGAAGTTTATTTGTTAGATGCTACATGCTAGATATCAACAGTGCACTGTATTCTCAACAATACCCTTCGGGAAAGCTCAAGCAATACAGACTGCATAAATGCACAAAAATGTAGTTTTGACATCGGTTGTTGTTCAAATGGCACCCCCATGTATAAATGATCAACTAAAAGATTCTGACGGTCAGGGATCATTGTATGAATTGTAAAAGAAATGCTATTTTTACGCTTAGTAGTGAATTGCAAGTAGGTTTCCACATAATGTCATTTTCCTCCCTTACTTCAGAGGATTACACACCGAGTCCCAACACCTACGTCCCTCGGGAGCGGTGGCACCTGGCTCCCACCGCACAGCTGACATACCGGTGGTTTGAGCCGAAAGGTAAGGATAACTAGGCCGGTATGCGTCCTATCCTAGCTCTGCTTCGCTCCCATGGTCACTTCTGTGTAGAATAGTCTGGCCCCAACACCGCGAATCACTACTGAGGTTGACCTCTACGTGTTCACGATGACCACTTCAGCACCAAGGACAGCGCTGGTGCCTGTTTATACAGTAGAAGCCGCGCCGTTTATTTGCACACCCGTCTGCCAGCAAATTTCGTGCAGTTATTCCGGTGGTGCAGAAAAGCGATGTTATCATCATCATCATCATCATCCTTTATTGATTTCAACATAGCAGACATAATACCAGCCTGAATAGCGTTGAAATTTACAACATAAAAACCGTATATATACAATAAGAAACAATATACTTAAGTAGTAAACAACATCTCCGACGTTAAGTAGCCATTGTTACTGCCTACATGTCTACAGTCTTGTTGTACAGCTTGATAGCTGTGTGCAGGAAAGAGTTCTGAAGTCTTTTAGTTCTAGCTGGGGGGATGGAGAAAGTGTTTTTGTTTCTCAGTGATCGTCCCGTGGCAGTTGATCTGGAAGGTGGAACCATGTCGTGTAGGGGATGGTCAACATCCAACATTTGTGTGAAAAGTTTGACAGCTGCATCCTCGCGTCGCGACTGGAGGGTGGGTAGGTCGGGCACATCGCGCCTGCCCGCTCGGCTGATGATCCGTAGAGCCCGCTGTTGGACTCTCTGCATTGCGCGTTCCTGTTCCTTGCTGCAGCCTACAAGGAGGACATTACCGTACTCGAGGACTGGGCGCACGAGGGACACGTAGATAGTCACTAGGTCGGCGACACTGGTCCCTTGCTTTGCAAGTAGTCTCAAGAAGTGTAGTCTACGGGAGGCTTTAGTAACCATTGAGGTTACTTGTTCTTGCAGGGTGAGATTTTTGTCCAAGATGAAGCCCAGACCTTTTGCGGACGCGACCCACGGAACGCACACACCCCCAAGGGTTAACCTTGGTGGGCTGGGAACGGATCTGCAGACACAGATTATCCAGCTGTACCGCACCACCACGGGACTTGGGGATTCCGTGCAACTGCAATTAACAAAAGTGTGCGTTCGTTGTGCTATTAACTGGCGTTTAATGTATCCGCTCGTCTTTTCTTCCAGCCGAGACCAGGCCCAGTCCCACCGACCACACCATCACCAAGGCCAACTGCAGGAAGGGCCCGTCCTACTCCATGGCCAAGAGGATGGCTCCATGCTGGCCGGACGTGTTGAACTATCCCAGTAAGGGTACGTCAGCTGAGTGCCCTCTAGTACACGTTGTGTGTAATGTAAGCGACGTAACTATTCAAGGCTGGAATTATTTATCAGCAAACGAGAGTTCATCCCGGAACAGTTCTGTCAAAGGCATTAATATAAATACCGAAGGTTTTCAGCTTCGTCTCAAGACAACAAAAACCTTCACAAGACTGTGGTCATTTAAGTCTATTCTTTCGCGGGGTTCTGTTTTTCTGTTGGGAAAGGATATAACTTAACGTTAACGCCGAAGTCAGGAAAAGGTAACACATATACGTAGTGCTGTAAAACTGACTTATACATGTATTCCAAAGGAACACATCCACACTAGATCTTTTGACCATCCAAGCACATGCGGCAAATGTTCGGCTAAGGCAAATCGTTAGATAAAATAGTATTTACGTTTGCAGTGAAAGGTGACGTCCCTGGCCCCGGGAACTACAACCTGCCCAGCTTCCTGACGAATGACGGCACGGCACACTCCATTGGCAGGCGGCCTGCCTCGTCTAAAGGTTAGTTTTGATTATACATGGGATTTTTCAAGTAAATAAGAACTACTTCAAACCCTGCATATATGTAGCCGCGTCGAAAACGCTGACAGACTACGGGGGGAATCATGTCTTCTATGGTCATGGTTATTTGAAGGCTTAATCAAATAAGAAAATCACTTTTGTTTTAACACCAATTTGATAAGCTTCGCAAAAGTCACGTCTGCCTTTTAATCCGACTAGACTACATGGAGCCATACCTAAGATCACCTAAATCTCCTTAAAATTCATGTTCTTCAAACAGTACTCTACTCATTATGTTCTAATCTTTTCTCTTAATTCAGCCCGTCGCGTCATGGAGTGCCTAGACTAAACTTGTTCTACGGATGGTGTATTTTTAATAGATAAGCAACAACATCGTGTTCTTAGTTTTGTTGCACATAATGCATGTTGTTTTCCCCCTGACAGACGACAGGCCTGGTCCAACCCACTACAACCTGCCGGAGCGCCCGCCTCACGCCAAGAGCGCGCCTCGGTACTCCATGGGTCAGAGAGTCCACCCTCCCGACAGTACGTACAGATAAAACAAGTTTGTGGCATATCTATGGTTTACGGCTATACTTAAGTGCACATTGCACAATCTAAAAAGTTTCTGATTTCGTTAATGTTTGAAATAAACTTTAGTTCTACGGCTAAAAAACTAGCCTCCTCCGCATACTGCTTTTATTTTATGTGGGTGGAGGCGCTTGTTCATTCCTTTGGGTTAGGTTCTCTAATTGGAAAAAAAGTCAGTGTGTTGAGCAGAAAATGTAAAATAAGTGTCTTGAGCAGAAAAATAGGTGTGTTGCACATTGTTGCTATCGGCCACGGTACTCTAATGTTGGGAGTTTGCTGGGAAAGGTACCTTGTCTAGAAAAGTAGTTTGCCGTGGAAGAAAGTTTCCCCCCGTCTCGAATCCTAAAAAGACTAGTCCTGTAGTTCCTCTATTTTGTTGTTCGCATTTTGGCTGCATTACGTCATGGCAAATGCATCGAATATATTAGTATTATATGTTACAGACTTATCACACTATATCATGGTGATATCTTATTCCGTAAACGTGTGTTTCTTCCAGACAAAGTCGGCCCCGGACCGGCGGCCTATTCTCCACGACTCCCGACTGGTGGCGCTCCCAAGTACAGCATGGGAGGGAGGAAGAAAGCCGCGAAAAGTAAGCCTGTAAACCTTTGGAGATGATTAGTCTTCGTGTTCTTTTAACAAGGATGCTAGTTTCTGACAATAACCCCCCTTTTACGTTGGGGAAGATGAATGAAGAACGCACTCAGTTAACCCAAAGACGTTATATAACGCACTCAGTTAATCCTCTTAGTAAATCGTCGAAAAGCCCGTGAGATCACTCATATTGACTGGACTCTGTAAATGAGTTGGGCAACAACTCAAGCTTTTGTTCAGTGCCAAAACGCCGCTCTCTATTTTAGCTGAGCCTGCTAGATCCTTACAGACAATCAGGCCAGTGTCTGTTCAGACTGTTATTTGACACGAAGAAACCACACGCTCTTAGATGTTGCACGCTATCCTCGCGTGTCTGGCAGGCGACAAGAGAACTTCGTTGTCTTTTGTCTGACTTCTTCTGAAACACGCGAGTTGTGTCGACCCTCTAGAGAGTTACGGCTTATGAGTCCATGCTATTGATCTGTCGGTTGTCTCTGAAGGAGTCGATTATTCTCCATTTTTGGACAGAAAAATGTCGTCTTTCGCCGCCCACTGGAGTATAAGCTTAACGTTTGAAGCTAATTACTCACCAATTACACCAATTTTCCCTCACAGAGGAGCTGACTCCCGGACCAGACACTTATACGGTGAGGAAAGGGCAGGCCGCGAGAGGGACGACTCTGGGCCCCAAAGTCACGCTCAAAGGCCGCCCGAGCCCATGGCTCTACTCTGGGTTTTCCAACATGGCGAGGGTGCAACCCGACTGTTAAACTATGTAATAATAACGAGATTTCAAATGACTTTGTCCTTTTTAGGAAATACAAATAACGAGCTAAGACGAAATTTATGATGTGAATATGGAACCACAAGTTGTGATTTGAAATAAAGACTTAAGGAACAAAAGTCAGGGTTGAAATAGATCGGTGATGTTCTTCACGAGAGGAAAGTTGGGAAAGAAATGAAGAGGGAGAGAGTTGCTAAAAGACAAACAGAGACGGCGACATAAACAAGTTTCCAGCCCAGAAGAACACAGGAAATGGGAAGAAATAAAATATTTGAAATCCACGCCGGTATTGATACAAGATCTCACCACTCAGAAAGCGGGAATGTGTTGTTTTCTTCCAAACCAAGCTAGGCATTTAGAGTTGACATCATGACATTACGTCAGCTTTCAAATATGAAGAGCTCCCCTGTTGTGCTTCCCGCCGATGACGTCAACTGAAATGTCATCTCCAAAGGGTGCTATGGTCAGCTACAATGTCGTCTTAAATACGGTGGAAACCTGTAGAACAACAACGTACTTAACAACATTAACATTTGCATAAAGAAACACGTATTCCAACGGCGTGTTCGGCGGATTCAACGAAGCAGTTGTCACGCACATTGGTTCCTTTATATCTTCTTCGCTATTGATTGTTGTAAAACTGGGTCTAGCTCAAGCGTCATGACTCATGGCCCTGAGCCAATGACAATAGCGCCGTCTAGCGGCCAGATTAGCATATTGCATATCTGAAATGAGGATCGGATGTGAAAGGTCTCAAAGCATAGGTGGACAGGCAAAACAATCGAACAAAGTCATTCATAAAACGTTTCTTCTTCTTTAATTTGAAACTCTGTCATACTGTGGACTACTGGGCAACATTGAAATCAGTCTTTTACATTACAAAAATGCTTCCTTCAAGCATACATATTCCTCTTCATAATATAACGCTCATGTCAATAACAATATTGCTGATGAAAATACTTGTAGTGGTACTTAAAGTATGGTCTGCACTTATTGTAAACCAACGTACTCCATATCCTTTCCTATTCTAGGGCAATGCTCCAGTCCAAAACATCTCTCATTTTTAATGGATGGGAGACTGGGGATTGCTGACTATTCTGAAATGGACATTAAGTATGTAGTTATACCTTAAAGCAGTGCAGACAAAAACATGGAACAATTGTATCTCAAAGATACTTCATGTATAAAACATACAACTCTCCTGGCATAACACTGAAAGCTGGGGAGGCGTCTTGAGACAAGCCTTAACATCATAATACTGTTCCTTAAACATACAACAAAACACCTATTGCAGTGTCTTCCCATCTCATTCCTTCTCCCATATGCTGACATTACTGGTGATATTGTATGAGAGGGCTACAGATTAACATAGTCCGATGAAAAAGCACTTTAACAGAAGATTAATCTGAAGCTCTGAGTCAATTTCAATACACAGTGAATGGTATGGATACATGCAGCAAACATTTTGGTTTATAACATTACAATGGCACCACGACTCATCAAAAACAATTTTCAAATTCACTGAGACCAACACACAGTATATAATGCAGCAGCTTTTAGCCCATGTGCTTTTGAAACATACAAGATGCCAGTCCACTTTGCAATTGATCAGACCACAACCAAACGACCTCATTTTGTCAGAGTTCTGGTTTAGGACTAAGTGTATATGAACAAACATATTCTCTTTTGCAAAAATTCCCTTTCAGATACAAACTTTTGGTTAAGATTGTTCATCACTGTCATATGATATGCTTTATGATTTTCATGGCACACATCACAGAGTGTCTACAGCATACCATTGTGCAAAGCATTGTGCAACAAATTGAATAGAAAACAATTGAGGGGTTTAAATACAAACATATATGACATAAGAATCAGCTATTGGGAAGACTTCAACTCTCTGACAAGACGGAAAATTCTCATTTGTATATTCCCCTGACAATGATGCAGACTGGAGACAATAGTTAGTTACATGTATAAGCTCAAACAAACCTGACATAGCAAGGGCACTGTAAATTACAAGAACCAAGACATAGGTCTGTTGCTATGTTCTTTTTGTAAGCTTTTGTTAAGTGTCTGTCCTTAAGCCTGTCACCAAAAGTTCACCTCATGTTGCTGTGTATTACTAGTATCATTTGAGGAACACCTACAGCTTTTGTATGTATTTCCACTTTTGTGATGAGTAGCCTGGACTCGAGAGGAATTTGTAGCTTTTCCATATATGTAAATGACCCATTTAGTAATGATATGCCTCAAAACCCCAAATATTTCTTTAGCCGAAATCTTTGGTATACATTACTTGGTAGGAGTTTCACGTGTATCTGACCACCAGGGACTTAATGCAAGCTGCGAAATAGATGTCATTCTTTGCCTTTGCAAATGCTGTGTTCCTTCTTGAAATCCTGCACACATGCCATTTACTATGCTACATGCATACAGAAAGGCAATGGCCCTGAGGTGTTGCCAAAATGCAGCGATTTCTGTTACGTCCCTTTTCCACTGGAGACTGCGACCTCTGAGCGACCAAAGACTATAAATTTCATAGATAAAGAACAATTTTTTAAAATGTGTTATATCTTATTTTATTCTTTTAAATCACACTTTTACATCTGGTGTCATTCTCCAATTATGAAATCTGGGGTCACGAAAATCCAATTTCGGTCACACAGTGATCACCATCTAGTGAAAAAGGGGCCTTATATTCATATTTTCTTCCTGTATCACAATATTCCTCATCAACTGCAGAGCTACATGACCTTTTTCTCTCAATGGATATAGAAAATTATTTATAGATTTACGGTATATGGAGAAACTACAGTAGGTATACATATGAAGAGTTTTGCTGTGTCAGAATTGTGCTTGTACAGGGCAGATCCACCATTTTCAAACTGGCAGCAGGTATTGTGTACTTTTTTCTTGAGCTTTTCCCACACCGAGGTATTTCCTATTATTTTGGATTGGTGGTATCTGAAGACAAATCCCAGAGTTCTTGAGAAGAAGATGACAATTTTGTTTCAGACTTCAGAAGATTTTTGAAGTTCAAAAACATGCAACATAGCAATTGAGCTTGTTACAACCTCAAGTCAATTTGTAGAGAAAACCAAACCATGCTTCAACAAAATGGCTAACTTGAATAACTTGTAGAATTAGAGATTTCTGGTGCATTTTCCTCTTCTGTGTCAAACATGAGAACATTAATCTTAAGTCTGCATCTCAACAAAGAGACAAGGGAGCCAGGTAACTAACAACAAAATCTACCAACAAGGGCAATATGCATTACTCTATGTGACAGTTTTAGTTTCTCATCATTATCTTTAAGCATGGTTCTTACGTCTGTGTACTGTGTACACTGCACTTTTCTAGCTGGAAGGCAGCAGTATGGGCTTACGTGTATGGCTAGCAGCAGTGTGGGCTGAGTTATCAACATGTTGATGTCAATCCTAAAGGTCAACAGCAAATACGTATGTACTCATGGGACTCCAGAAACTCTGCCAAATGTGCCACCATCATGCGACCAGGTGTAGAATGGAACTTGGAAACCCCCTTTCAATTTAATCTGACCCGGGGGTCAGGGAGCGTGGTGCACGGCAGGGGTGGTGGGGCACATCCTTGTGCTGAGGTGGTGTTGTAGAAGAGGTGGAGATGGTGATGAGGGTGGAAGGAGGGAGATGGTCTAACAGAGGAAGGCAAGCTCTCAGCTCTCACTGAAGTCCCTCAGCAGAGTTAGTCGACGCTTCTCTGTGATATCCATCTGGTTTTCTAAGTCCTGCAGGAAGACAGAAAAATTTTTAAATTACTAGTACATGGAAAAGATAATTGCGGGTACTTAACACTGTAACCACTAGTACATGCTTTTGTATACCAGTCTGTTTAAATCACACACAAGTATCTGTAGTCAGATACAGGGAAACGACTCACCCCTCTGTCTGTCTGCTCGGCACGTTCGATCTTCCAGGACAGGTTCTCAATCTCTGCCTCTAACTGTGCCTGTTGGTACTCGAACTGGGGAGGGAAGGTTGGACAACAATCTGAACAACTGAGCTTTTTAAACAGGAACAAAACTGTGTCCATTATGCATAATGTCTACTCTTACAATTGATTGAGGCATGCTTTTCATTAACAGATGGATATGAAATATAGTAGTCAGACTGTGCAGGAAATCATGTGTATTGTGTGTACTCAAACATGTAAAACTATGTGTTCAAATGGAAGGGGCTTCAAAGATATTTCGGCAAGAAAAGTTAGGAGTTACATAAGTAAAATCCTACCAGCTTCTTGCGAGGGCCTCCCTCCTGGTAGTATGCGTATGGATAGGTGTACTCTAGGGTGTAACGGCACTGTGCAGGAAAGACAAAGTTATATTCTTTTGGTTAAAGATACTATCATGTCCAAATCGTTTTTGTCTTTACTGTTGTAGTAGTCTTCCCATGGAATGTTGCAGGAATGTCCCTACTTACTGAAGACCCTAGTCTTCATTTTATCCATACAGATGAAATGTTCACATTCTCAAACACTTGTTGCCCTTTCAGTAATGAGTTTCTTTTCGACTTGACAATTTCTTTTTAAAGATACAACAGAGCATGACGTGTGCTGACCTTGTGTAGGAGATTGGCTGCATCCAGCAGGTACTGCCAGTCGATCCAGGTGCCCATGTTGTTCATCACCTTCTCCTTGATGCGGTGCTGGATCCGCTGGAACGTCTGCTCCTCCAGCTTCAGGCTCTTCTGGTGGTTCTCCCACTACAACACAACAGGACAAGCAGCTCCATTGGTTCATTTGAATTGCAAGCTCAATTTTATTGGTCCTCTGAGTGATTGAACAACAGGACAAGCAGTTGCTCAATTACATTGGTCCTTTGAGTGATTGTTTCATTTGTAGTGATAACTCAATTTCATTGGTCCTCTGAGTGATTGGACAACAGGACAGGCAACTCCATTCGTTGAGTTGAATTGAATTGCAAGCCCAATTCCATTGGTCCTCTGAGTGATTAGACAACTGGACAAGCAACTCCATTTGCTCATTTAAATTAATAGCTCAATTTCATTGGTGCTCTGAGTGATTGTTTCATTTGTAGTGATAACTCAATTTGAATTGGTCCTCTGAGTGATTGGACAACAGGACAAGCAACTCCATTGGTTAATTTGAATGGCAAGCTCAATTTCATTGGTCCTCTGAGTGATTACACAACAGGACAAGCAACTCCATTGGTTCATTTGAATTGATAGCTCAATTTCATTGGTCCTTCCAGTGATTGTTTCATCTGAAGTGATGGCTCATTGGTCCCTTCCTGAAATATGGCTAACCACATAAGTTTGACTTTAACTTTCATTGGTCTTTCAGTAGCCAACCATGTTTATCCCACTGATGTCAATTTTCACTGGTAAACTTCTGAGGACAACCATGTTCAGCAGAACAATGACAAGTCACTGTGAAATGTAAAAGAGCCAATCCAATAGCAAAAGAAAACTTCCTAGAATGTATAAGTTCTTTATAAGCTAAGACAGTTGTTCCTGTATCTCAGAAGTACTGGAGGACATCAGAAAGAAATACTCTGATAAAACCATATCATATGTCATAGACAATGCATAAATGCATACCCGTTCAAAGTAGAAGAGGTACTTCTTGAGTGCTTCCCTTGCCTGAGCCTGAGCACTCTCATTGGCAATATTAGGATTCTCCTTGTACCGGCTACACTCATAGTACTCACTACCATGGGTCTTCCAATCTGGGGAGCAAAACAAGACATTGTTGTGAGATTTGTAACAATCATTTGTATGTTTTGATCCTATAAAAAGAATGGCAGCATTCCTTTTAAAAGAAAAATGTACTAAGATAAGCTAAACTTTAGAGCCACTTTACGCATTTAACACAACACATGATTACAGTAATACATAACATATATATCATTCTTCACCAAAACACTCAAAACATTCTGAAAACAGCATTCTGAAGGAGGAAACTATAATATGGCAGGTAAAAGAATGAGGGTCCTACCTCCAAGACACATCCAACAGAAATCTGTAAAGTTTAAAACAAAAGGTATTAACATCCCATTCAATGCAATCATTTACAAGGCACGATCACATGCTTTAAAGTAAACAGATAGTTACACAAAATTACTTCCCTGGTAATTTACGGTAAATATTACTGTATCACATTACTGTACAGAGATAAAGTAGTATAAAGTTAAATTTTTTCACACGCTAAAAAGAATGTACTAATTATATAATGTGTATACATATGTCTTTATTCTTCTAGCTTGTTATGTACTATGATACTACAGAACTATGAGTTATTTCATAAAAATGCATGTGTCATTCCATTTAATAACACAGGAGTTCTACCTACCGTACCGGCACTGAAAACATTGCTGGAAGACAAAGAACCATTACTCACCATGCTTGCATTTGAAACATTGCTGCAGAGGAAAGTGAAAAACATGCAATAAATGTTTCACACACAGTCAACATGCTGTCATGTACATGCACGCAAGACTGAGTTATAAACAACATGCACAACAATGTCAATTGAAATAAGCACTGCACATGTATATGTATGTCTGAAACAAGCCACAAATATTTGCCTGGTTGAGATGAATATTACCCAATTGATTAGTTGAATCTAAATTTCAACACTGACACCCAAGTCTTAACATTAAACTGTATCTACATAGAATACATACTGGTGCAATTTGTTAGGTACACTGAGCTGTACTACTGGTATCAAAGGCATAAATATGTGATGAAAATCTATTACTACAAATCTACTTTTTCTAGAATTTCTAATATTGTCCTAAAACTTGCATGTGTGATGCATTAACTTAAATGCATTAACTTAAGCTATCATGTATCATGACTTTTCAAGGGATATCTATAATACAATGTACATGAATACCTCTTGCAGCCATTTAAGTATAAAGCAAACTAGCACCCTAATATATCACATCGTAAATTTCAAAACTTAAGTGCGCAACAAGAATAACATACCATATGGTTGCAGCCTCCATTTTTCTCTATACAAATGTTACACTTTGGGCACTGTGGAAAGACATACAGAGTCAAAATTCTATACTTGAGTGCAATAAAAATTTGGCAAATAAACCAATAAGTCAATAAAGTTTTGAATGTTAGCTTTAGTTTTTGGTACATTTTCTGATAAAATTTTGCATACACCATGCAAGATTGATATTTATCATAATTTTTCTAACATATGATCCTGCCACCAAGCAGTTTTATTCTGCCCTTTTCATCGCCATTAGCAGATGTTAAACTCACATCTTTAGTATGTGCACTGATGTAGTTGGCTGTCTCAGAGTCATCTGCACACTTCCGCAGCCAGCTTTCTATTGTGGGGCAGTCTGCTGGTACGTGGTAGTCTTTCAAACACCTAAAACTGGAGGGTACAGAAACAAGGGGGGATTAAACCACTTAAGTCTTACCTAAGTTTGCTGGTTAACAACTTTCTGGATCTGTCAATAGCAATTCATACATGTACATCAAACAAATTTCTATGCATTCACAACCCTAAAGAAAACCCCACATAAAATTTCATGTCAGTGTCATGCTTTCCTTTCATGGAGGACATTATCATAATTCATGTTGAAAATTCAAACAAGGGTTCAAGACTTATAGAAATACAATTTACTGAAATCATCGGCATTTTCAAGGGGTACCTTTCCTATTGAACAAATAAAGTGAAGTTAGCTCCACCCACCAGCAGCATGTCTTGCACTTCTTACACTGTACTTTTCTCCCCAGTGGCTGAGGTGCCATGTAGATGACATCACAGTCAGGGCCTGGGCACCATCGCAGCTGGTAGTGACCCTGTCATGGGCACAAAAGACCAGGGAAAACTGACATTCATAGAAACAAGTATGATGTATTACTCATGTACATTCCATTTTGTCTTATTTTGTACCAAACATACTATTCTAGGATATTATTACAGGTTCTTTATCTTCTAACAATCGACAGACTACCTTTAGTCATGTCTTTGTACATTCTATATAGAGAGTGACTAATAAGCAAGAAAATATTTGTGAAAGACACTACCTATTCCAAAGTTTTCAAATGGAATTTTGGGGCACTTCTCTTATATCATGTAATCCAAGATCTATTATAAGTTGATGTAGTATATCCCAATTCAGTTGCAGTTATTTTCATCAAAATTTAATACATGTAAGCAGTTGGAAGTATATGGAATTGTTACTCACAAGAACATGGTCAACTCACCTTGATATAGTCATTGAAGGCAAACTGTTGATATCTCCTAAGGGTAACTGGGCTATTTTTTAATATAGAGAGGGCAAAGTCTTCTGTTGTGATCAGCCTACAGTCACTCCACATGCACTCCACACCTGGGGAGTAAGGCAACAAGTGCTTCTGTCAGTGTCATGTTACAAAAAGAAATCATATTACCTGGTAACCCATACACCTTTAAAAATCTCTGCACGCACATGCACACACACATGTGCACACACACACATCTGCACATGTACACATACACACCATAACACATCTTTGAGCTATTCCCTAGGAATAAAAGGGGTATTTTTCCTTCCATGTACGTCCTTTTTCAACTTCATACTTAAAAAAGTGGTACATTATCAATATTCAAAAGACTTCTATATCACCATATTTTGTTTTCTCTTACACGTTACTAGCAAAAAATGCATCTGCAAACAATTTCGAAGCTAGCAAAAAAGTACAAGGAAAAGATAAGTTCTTAGCTTTTTGTAACAAAGAAAGCAAAGCAAGGCCTCTATATAGTAGACTAACCTGTGGCCACACCGTCCTCTACCTGTACCTGGAAGTACCTCTGCCAGCAGTCTGTACAGAACTTGTGGTTACAGGCCAGACTCAGGAGGTCCTTCTCTTCCTGGGCCTGCAGACACACAGGGCACTGCTTAGGGGGCGGCTCCACCTGCTGAGAAACACAAGTATTGCAAGCAATCATGAGGAGAAAGTGTTACATCCAGGAATGATTATGGATGGAGGAGTATCTAGTAAAACTTGCTACAATTCACTAGCTAACCATGTACATTCATAATTCTTTTCAGTAACAAAATAGTGGTATCAAGACCAAAGCATACATACATAAAGACCATTCCTTTTTAACCATTCTGACCACATATTCATAGCATTGTAACATCTTTCATCTTCAATATAGCATAACAATAAAACAATAACATTGAAATGAAAAAAATAGGCAAGAAAACAAACAGGGTACTTACTTTTGCTCTACTTGGAGGAGGTAGTATTCTGCAATCTACCATTAACTGTACAGAGTCTTCCCTAAACCTGGACACAAAAAAAGGCAATTCAACAACCATGACAACTCTTAAGTGCAATGTATAAATGAGAACACAAAACAAGCATACAGTAGTAATTTCAGGAAAAATATGTGATAGTAACATACTAAGAAGACAGTCCAATTTTCACTGAATCTGTGATACAATCGTTATTTGTAAGAAGGCATGAAACATGGTTCAAGTATATAAATATTTCAAGAACAGAGCTGTGAATCTTTTTTTTATTATAAAATTTAAATACAAGACATGATTATGACATACTAAAGCTCAAAGTTTATTTTTGTAATCTTTACTACTGACCTTTCCATGACTTCAGTTAGCACCCACTGGTGAGCCTGCAGCAGCACCTTACCTATGGTGTGGGACACCTGTGGGGAAAACTATACAACAGTTACCAAGTGACATGCAGTGATACATACAAAATACAAATGTACAATTCATGAGAGTGATTGAGTTAAACATACGTCAGGAATATACATATATTCACAATAATGGGGCGAGATAGGGTATAGTAAGCTTTCCAATTCATAGTTGCCTGTGAATTGTTCCCATTTTTAAACAACTGGCATCACTCTATTATTTTTTTCCTAAAACATACATTTTGTAGAAGTGGTTGTTTATTCAAAATAGAGAAGTTCAGAAAAATCTCCATTGAGTCTGCAAAACTTCTCCGATTTCTACGACTACATGTAGAACCCTCTGGGTGCCACTTTGCTACAATGTAGCTTTTTTCCACCTATGGCATGAAAAGAAGGGAATGTTCCTTACCTGTATTGTCTGAGTTAATTCTGCTACTCTCTCATCAAGAAACTGACAGGCCTCCTCTTTATTAAATAGAAAGTACTCAAAGGCCTCTGGGTCAAAAATCTGTCCCCTGTCATCCTGGGAATAGAACAGTCCAAGCATAGAATTTGTTATTATCAAAACAACCTACAGTTTCACTAAATGTCAATGACACTGTCATGCTTAACACTTGCATTGTTTCAAGTAATTTCATGGCTCTTAAGTTGTACTAATGCATATGCAACTCATAATTCAGTGCATGAAAGCTTACATATGAGATAAGTTTGTCACCTTCTTGAATTTGCTAACAGTAACAGTAAGAAAACATCACTGATCAGCTGTCCTGAGAGCATAGGAAGATATTCAATCATGTATTTGTTACACCAGACCAGGGCTCTGGCCAGCACAATTTTTTTCCATCACCCAATTCCCAATGACAGAAAAACATTTTTAACTTCCATCATTGTTCGATTTCCGTACTAGTGTTTGGGTCTGGTTTGTTCAAATGTGGATGTTTTTACATTTTTACCCACTGATTTTGTCTGTCAAGGTTCACAAATTTCTCTGTAGAAAGCAGCAAACTTCTGTCGAAGGACTGGAATGACTGGCACTGGCTAGAGCCCTGCAGTAGACAATTGCAGACAGCTTAGATAGAGCACTTTAAGTGATTCCTTAATTTGTAATTCCTTAGTCTGACTCTGACCTGCTCCATATCATCAGGGCCATAGTTGTAGTAATCATTGATGTCCTCATCACTGTAGTCCTGGTAGCTGCTGTCACTTAAGCCTTCGTCGTCAGGGTCTGACCCCTGGCTCGCCATATCTGCATCTGCTTCAGACATCTTCCAGGGATTTCTGTATTCAGAATCAGACATAAGATGAATCAGACATAAGATTCAGAATCAGACATAAGATTTTTATCTCTCCTGATTTTCATTGCAAAGTGTAAGCTTTGAATTGAAATGAACCTGTTGCAGTGATATGGTGTGATCTTTTCTACTTTGTTCCACTATTGTGTAGCAGAATGATATAATAGGACATAGGAGGAAAGTCTTAGCCATGCATATTTGAGGTTTATACATATGTATACTGGAAAAAATACACATGAATAAGATTGTTGGTATAGTTACTACATTACTTAAGACATAATTTTCAATTCCATACAAATCAGCAAATTTGTTTTTTTCCAGTACTAGTAAAGTAACACACAGATTGTCTTTGACTTAACACATGTCAACATTCTTCTGTGTGAACAGTCATAGGTTTCAATATCATAATGCATGTAGAGAAAATACCCATAAAATATGCCATTGAGTATTATGTGGTGATACAGGAAAACCTGTATTGTACAAAATGTATCAAATACAGAGTTTCAAAATATAAGCTGTCAGAGAACCATGTGTAAACTTTGATTATCAACAGCCAATCAACACTAGAAAAGCAGAATTTCAGTACAGATTCTCTTAAATTTATGAAACCAAAGACTCACTGGAAAGTGATCATCCCATGAAACACTTTGTTTCACACAATATCAAAATTTAAATGAGTTAAACAAACATTCTAAAATGTATACAACATTCATTCAAAAGTACAATATTTTGACACATATCCACAAGATTAAACGAACATCCATGGAACCAAGGAGGTTTCTTTAACCTCCTTGATGGAACATAATTTATATACACTGTGATGATTATCAGAAAACAGGGAAGTCAGTGACACAACGGAAATTAGCATAGACAACATATTAGTTCCCGTTAATGAGCACATCCTGTGAGCTAGAAACTGCCTGGCTTCGTGACTTACGGATCAAGGAGAAACAACCTGCCTAAACATCAATCTTTTCCTCTTTCTGACGTATTCAGCTAGAGTTAAGGCATTGGTTTAAGCCTTGAAAAACAGCATCACCGGTACATACGTTATACCGTATGTAGTGTTCCGTAAAAACATTTTCGAAACGAAGTCGTTGCTTTAGAGTGCAATCAGGGTAGTTCACATCTGGCAGGTGCAAATTTAGCAAGAAGCCCCCGAATCGACCATGAAATGTGGGCAAACCTCTTGACATGATAGCGAAAAAATGTTTACGTGCAAGGATCACCATAGCTCGTGCTAGTATGTCATCGTGTCGGGCAAGAGTGCCAAAAATTCATGGTGCAATGACTCGCAGAAATCAAAATACTTTTTCACAACAAAGCAACCAACGTAATAAGACAGAAGTCCCTCCAATATTACCTTCTGTACATGTACAAAGTATCGGCTTACCTGTTTACGCACTGTGTCGAAGTTTGAGACAGTTTTGGAGCAGTTACGGCGACTGTCTGCGTTGCAGAGAAACTGTTGTGTTCCCCCCACTGCTACCTGTCCGCCATAACCGGAAATGACGTCATGCTATTCTGAATAAAGTCGTAAAATCTTACTTCAGAACACAAACAAAAATATAATTACAAACATCAAGCATTAATTCATGGAAATAATGTTATTTATAGGTTTGTTATCGTTTTGATATAGCTTAATCTTTGTTAGGCTCCCAAAAGTTCTGCATGGAAAGAAAATATCTTAGTAAATCATTTCCTGCCGTTGTGCGGCAGGTTACTTGAGGTCAACCTCCCAGTGGCGGGATAGTGTCGCCCTCTTGCAGCTTGGCTTGGTAGAATTTGTAGTTCAGCTGATTATGTGGCTCTATTTTAGCGATAAATGCCATTTTTATGGCACCCCGACGCATGTATCTACCACCTAGATGTACATTCTGTTGAAGTCCCGTGACAGAGCGACATGATTCTGCCATCTGACGTCGCAAGGCTTGTCCTTGGTGAGTTTGTTTCATCAACAAATATTTTTACGTCAACTTCAAGTTGGAAACTTGGTTTCAGAGTTGGTTTTGCAAGGGGAAAGTAAGAGTTCTGTTTTTGACGAACTGGACTGGTAACATCATTGAATGATTGACTGGCGATGCAACTGTTATACAAACTTATGATCCTTGGGCTTTGATCCAAATTTACCCACGCAAATTTATTTTTATATGCACGTAATTTTTATGGGGGAGGGGGGAGGAATGGGGGTTCACTTTCCACATATCATCATGTGCCCTCAAGTTCAGGCTCTACTTGATGGTTGTGACGTAAATAATCATCAATACAATCTTGCAGGGAGATTATACGATTTGTAAGTTGTAGGGTACTTTCTGCCATCCCCTCCCCACTTATCCATAGTCTTAGCAAGGAGGTTAAAGAATCACTTGGTCTTAGCTATTGTAATTTGTATAGTACAGTTACTTAGTATGTTTACAACATTTGCGATTTCAAACAACATAACGTTTCATAAGCTAGCTTGGAGTAGAACAAAATAAACCAACCCCAATGATGAACATGTATTTTTGCTTACTCTTGCTGCCTTACTCTTACTAGTCATAAAATCTTTCTGTAGAATTTTAAAGGCATGCTAGTTATTTTAAGACCTAACGTTACCAGTAGATAAGAAAACACCAGAATTTTCTGTAAAATGTATTTTCATTACCTTTACTTTCTGGAATATGAGCAAAACCTGATTGCTGTTTGAAGTTTGCATGAAAATAATTATATAAGATACAAACTGCAAAACCTTGCAGAAAGTCTGTTAATGAAATGTATTGCTGTTGCCATGATAGGTTACCTGTCTGATGAGGGTTTGGTGAGGAGTAGACAGGTGTTCCTGGAGGAGAGTCCTCACCTGTCGGAGATCCGACAGACGGCAGCCCAGGGACAGCAGGTGTATATACAGGTGCGACCACACCAACCCAAACCGTGTGAACAGTATTGTGTAGCTAGGATTTAGAAAGAGAACTTTCCAGTAACCAAATAAGACATGCTGTCAAGAGACAGACATTAAAGAAAAGAGTGTGAAGAGTAGATCTGTGTATAGTGCGTAGTGGTTTGCAGGCCTGCCTCTGGAACTAGAAGCCGTTAGTTCAAGTCCGACTATGTTGCTCACCCGACATACACGCTACCAGAAAGGGTTGCAGTCCTTAGGATGGGATGTTGAGTAATGGTCCACCGTTCATTGTGCTTGTCAAAAAGACAAAGGGGAATATCCCCCATACAATGAGCCATTGGTTGAAACATCATCTGTCTACTCTGCCATTACCAGTGGAAGAGTAGCTCTTCAGGAGCTCAGCTGGATGGATATCACTTTCACTTTATCTTTGCCATCTAATGTTGTCTTACTTGTAGATTATGACTGGCACTGGGATAACATTGCGACTTGATGTTTCTTCACTTAATGTTTCAAGCTGAAACTTTCTTACCCTAGTGCTCCATGTTTTCTTCCCTGTTGTAGCCTGTTCTTGGAAAGGACTTGAAGGGTATTTTGGAGGAGTATGCTGCCATCAGGACACAAGGTAGGAAAAACACAGTCTGCTAAAAATTAGTGTTACATGTAATAGAAACATTATCAATGCAATTCTGGGTTATGATGTATAGAATGATGAATTTTGAGGATACAGCTTCCACTGTAATTTCAGAAAGAATGCATGTTCAAGCACCTGACAATGTTCATGCATCTCAGTGATGGTTACGTTACCTACATGTACAGAGGACAGCTGTTTATTGTCCTTGCATGTACTAACCACATGTTACAGGTGCTGATTTATAACCAGTCACCCTTAGAATCATGCCTCTGAGACTCTCCCTAGTGATTAATGAAAAAATGCACAATGAAGAATAAAGTTTGATGTGTTGATACATGTTTGTTTGCCTCATAAAATGTGATATGTTTTCAGATGAACTGCAGCAGGGTAACAATGTGCTGGGCCTGTTATGGAAGAAACTGGACACTATTGTATCCCAGATAAGGTAAGCATGTCTGTTCTATGTCTGTTCCCATCTCATAGACTTCAATGTAGTACAATTTGAAACTAAAACATTAAGCATTTCTATCTACTAGTATTATGCATGGTGACAGACAAGGAAACATAACGATTCCATACTTGATAGCCATCCAAACAATTATCATTTTTATTTCAGACATTACAAGGGCCCTCATGCTGCCATTGCTGGTCAGGCCTCCGGTTTCCATGGCAGCTCACACCCCAAACAGTCCTCCAGCCAATCACGTAAGACCATCTGTATTATCTTCTGATGTCATCATTTATTTACTCAAGGCCACAGACATCTCAATGTTTGTTGTGGAAAGAAAGCTAGAAGTAAAGTTGGTCTTTCTAATTCCATCAATATTGAAATTAAAAACATTCTGTTTGTTTCTATCTAATATACTCTTGTATATAAGGTATTTTTTTCATTACATGTATGTCTGGTATGATGTTGAAGAAGACAACATGTTTTATAACAATAGTTGTGATCCAGTTGTTTCCAGTCTTTTCCTCATTGTTGCAAAACTTGTGCATTTCAGACCGCACCTTCAACCTGATGACCAACATGCGGAGGAACCACCTGCAGAGGGGACACGTGCAGGCTACACCTGCTGCAGCTGTAGTTATTGCACCTGCGACATCCGCACCACATCCGGCACCTGTGACGACAGTGGTGGTGAACAGGGATGGGCAGCAGCAGCTGGTGACATCTGCACCAGGCCCAGGGCAAGGACATGCTGTATCTGTGCAGACAGCTTCTTGTACAGGTGATCTGACATAGCTGCTGCTTCAGTTATTAGTGTAACAACATTTCAGCAAAATGTGCTAACTTTTCAGACTTACATGGTAGTTGGCAGTAAACTAGTGTGTAGTATATTAGACAACCCGTATCTATTAGACTCTTCTATTGATATAGAATCTCCAAGTGTTCTTGAGTTGTCAATAGAAGGTGTGGGTGTGTGAGAGTGAAACATAAAGAATTGTTTTATCTTGTTCAATTGTTTTCTTACTGGCAACACATATCATTACCTTTCTGATTCATAGTGTGTTTTTCAGAACATGCCTCTTTGATGTTCATTAGAGATACAGCATGAAACTGTGTATAGATTTTGTATTTATCATTTTCAACATTATGTATGTCTTTGTACTAATTGTAGTACCAGCACCTGCTACAACTCCAGTGCCTGACACAACTCCAGCACCTGTCACAACTCCATTGCCCATTACAACTCCAGCACCTGTTACAACTCCTGTCAAGAACTTCCTACAGAATCAGGAAGGTTCTGAGAAGGACTTCTCCCATGCCAGGTCCCCCAAGAGGAAAAGGTTTGTTCTTTCAATTCCTGTCAGCCTTTGGGTAGGAAATGGCCAAAGTTATTAAGTAGAGAAGGAAAATTCTTTTTATTTTATTTTAGTTTTATTTATGTTGATGAATACTCCCTTTACTTGTCATCTACAGTTGATGTAGTTGCACGTACTGTATGTGTTTGTGGTAAACATACGTTTTTCTGTGTATCTTTAGAGCTGCTCCAAAGCGGCTGACAGCAGTACCAGAGCTACAGAAGCCAGTGGAGTATCTTCTAAATAGTGATGACCTGCTAGCCAAGCTGGCACACACCATCGGGAGAGTCCACTTTGGCCAAGATGGTACAGACTTATATTTACCCGAAAGTTGAACGATGATAGCAAAGTGTGGAGAACTGTACTTCATTCCAGTTATCTTGTGTGTGTGTGACTTATGTTGTTTTAGTTATGTAAGAAGTGCTTCTATTTTGATTCTGATGTACAGGAGAATCAAGCATCGGTCCACTAAAAGTCTGTTCTGCAGTAACTACTTTTGTAATATGTTATTCTGCTAGATTAATTTTTCTTTGCATATAAATTCCAACTGAAAGCCAGAAAAGATGTTGAAGTGTGCTGCATGCTATATTTCGAATTCGTACTGCTTTTACATGAACTGGGTATAGTATCTGCTTACTCAATCCTTTAAAAGATTGAGCCAGTGGTTACTACGGAGGATGGCACTCAGGCTAGGATTTTATTTTTTTAGAAATGTGACAAATTGCTATGTGTTTAGTCTATTTGTACATGTAAGTATGCCTGTATTATATTACAATAGATTGATGTACCTGAAATAAGAAATTCATTAACTCCAGGTGAAGAACAGGACCAGAGACAGGAAACAAGAAAGACAGACAGTCTCTCCGTCCCCACCACCCCTTCTGCACCCCCTGGCCCCCCAGACCCTGAGGTGGCACCCTTACCTCTCCCTGCCGGCGAGATCTCCAACATCCTGGACGAGTTCAGTGACCTTTTCGACATGCTGGGAAACATTGGTAAGAGACCTTCCTCTAACAGTATCCTTGGTAATCAAATGTTTTATTCTGTATTAAAAAATGGTGATCTGATGGTCATGTCAAATTTTGGGAATGACAGTTAACAGAAATAGCATCAAGATTCTAAATTTTGTTTCATTGTAGTAGTTTGGTATGTAGAAATAAATCTTTTCTACACACGTATGCCTTTGGTACATCTTTCACTATATTGTCACTTTATTGTGGGGAATTGTATGGCCGCATTTGTTTGTTCTGCTTATACATGTACGTACTTGTATTGCCTTATAGTATGATTAAGCACAAAGATTTTCCTCCATTCCAATAGTGTTTACAAAGTTGCTATCTATGGCAGCTAATTGTTCTCTTACAACATTTTCAGAGACTCCAGTCAGTGGTTCAAAAGGCACACAAGAACGCAGGCCTGACAGGTCCAACACTGCCACTCCCATCAGCCTCACCGATGCCTTAGACTGGTCGGACATCGGCATGCCTGAAGATCAGCTTCCGTCATCGTCTGCTGAAGCAAGCACGGACACTCACAGCACCAGGGGACTAGGGAACAGTAGTACACCACAAAATATCTGTACCACAACATCATCTGCTGTACTTGTGAACAGTACTGCACCTATGACTACTACTGCTGCGCACATGCCAGGCAGTGTTGTGATCCAGCCCACCACAGGGCCTGTGTCCTGTACCCCAGCAGTAGTGAACAGTACAACTACAGGTGTACAGAACATCCAGCCACAGCCTGCACAGATGTCATCTACAGGTGACTGACCTTTCATTTCATAACAGTTGATAGCTATAGTCCAGTCAGTTCCTAAAAGACAACCTGGAGATGAATGGAATCACACACACTCTGGTCTATATTGAATGAATTACAGATGAAAAGTATAACGTTATAGCATCCTTCTAAATTGAAAACAATGTTGACGGTTAAGTTTCCTCTCCTGTGCCTGATGGTATCCTTGCTGTAAAGTATTTGAGTGTACCACACTTTTGTATCTTAAGCTTATGTAGAACTGTGCTTCATGTGTTTTTGTCTTCTTTTTCTTCCCTCCTGCAGTACCAGTCTTGCTTCAGGCCCAACCCTTAGCAACAGTGGCCCCGCCTCAAATCATTGCAGTGCCACGAGGAATGGCAGTCATACAGCAGAACTCCACATCTCTCCCCTCTAGTGTTGTATCCTCCAACAGTAGCATGGCTTGTATTTCATTGGTTGGTGGAACAGTAGGCTTGCCAGTGCTGCAGTTATCCTCTAGTCAGCAAGGGGTCTCCACTACAAGGAGCAATGTGATTTTTAACACTAACACACAAACTGTGCCCACCGCTCAGTCTAACAGGCAAAGTCGACTAAATGTGGTCCCAAAACCGGTCCCTGGAAAGAAGCCTCTTCCAAAGACAACCATTTCCTCCACACTCCCGAAACCCTCCCCTGCGAAATATGCCACAAAGCAGCTGACAGTAAGAGAGCAGGATGCCAAGCCTCTTCAGGGCATAGTTCTGCCCAGCCCCGGGAGGCAAACAAGCCCAGGAATGTCGTCCAGCCAGGCAAGCTTGAGTGGCAGGGTGAAGACCGCCCATGTCCGCATCCTTGACTTTGGTGGGAGTGACGAGACAGTGGCAGACTCCTCTAGTTCCTCATTCTCACAGCAGGCTCCAGGGAACCTGGGCAGGGTGCACTGGCTGAAACAGGCCAGCCAGCCACAACGACCAAAGCAGGCAAAATCATCAGTTACGGGGAGGAGGAAGCTGAGAAATCCAGCCCAGACTGTCCCCCAGGCACCCAAGCAGACAGCTATAGGAGCTGTAGATGTAGTGGAGAAGCAGCTTGTGTTTGTACAACCTCAAACTTCAGGTAGTAACAGTCAAAGTGCTGTAAACCAACCTCTAGTCAACAAGGCAACAAGCTACAAATCTGGGCAGGGCCAGGGGCTGGTCAGTAGTGTTGAGGTTGTGAACAGGAAAGTGCCTGTGTTAAGTGAAAAACGGAGTGTGAGTAGAGCTGAATGTGTAGTGGAAAACTTGGACATTGCTGCGTCTGTTGAGATCAGTCAGAGTCGTGGGGCTCATGGCAGAAGCAGAGTACAGGAAACCGACGAGGCCTTCATTCCAGCAGCGTGCAGTCCTCCTAAGGACGACAGAACAGCGGGAGTTCAACTGCAAAGGTCAATGGGCACTAGATCACCACAAGCAAGAGAAGGTGCAAAGGACAGAAATAGAAAACAGAAGGAGAATGTACAAAAAGAGAGCAAAGTTGTGAGCAGGCAAAAATACAGGAAAGACACATACTCAAAAGCTGAGGTGTTTGAAGGCGTAAACCCAGACAGCCCGTCAACTAGTAGAACTTTGGCAGCAGAAACGTTAGTGAGCCTTGCTACTGCAATCACTCTACACTCAGGCACTGCAGATGATGCATTGGATGACCATGATAATGGAAAAGCCACAGCAAGTGGAGAACAGAGAATAGGGAATTCCACCGCTGTTGACACCTTGCATACAGGCACTGCAGGTAATACAACAGGCACAGATACAGGTATATCAGCAAAAAAGTCACATACTGGCGCAGAGAGCAGTTCAACAGACAGAAATAAACATGTAATAGCTACATCGGGCTCTGTAGAAAAGGAGACAAGAACTGAGATGCTAAAACCCAAACAGCAGCATCAGAAAAGAGATGTCATTGCCAGCAATGCAAAGTCTCAGGAAGTCCCGGAAAATAGACTAGCAGTAGATAACAGCCTTGTTAGTCAGGAAAAAAGTAACACAGCTGGCCTCCAAAGATCACAGCTCCATGGTGTCCTTAGGACAGCTGGTGTTGACAGAACGGTTGGAAATGCTCCCGCTAATAGTGCTGAAAAATTCAGTTCTGTAAAAGAAACGGCAGCGAGTGCTGTCACTGGAAATCAAGATGCTGTGATAAGGGAACAGCCAAAAGCAGGTAGTGATGATGGAAGGACATATACAGGTGTAGGTGACAGGGGTGTGTTCAGGACAGAAATGAATAAAAACAGTGAAAAGTCAGAAAAGACACAAAAACAGAGACCTACAGGGAAGCATGTTACCTTTTTGGAGGAAAGAAATGCAGGCAAAGGTGCTGCTGGTGATTTGGAGCCTGAATCAGTCAGATCAGAGGCTCAGAATGATATAGCCCAGGATGAGGTGCCAAGCTTGATTGCCAGTCAAAAGGTTCCGAGCCCTGTCAATGAATTTTCAAAGACACTATCACAACAATCAGGGAAAAGGAAGGCGGAAAAAGCAGAGGGAAGACCACAGGATGTTCCTGTTACCAAGCAGCAAGAAGTTACACCTGGCAGAGTGACTCTGCAGTCCAGAGAAAATAATTCAGAGAACAGTACAATGGAAAGAAGAGGTGTTTTTGATGAAAGGGTAGAAGAAGGGAATGAGAGAGCAGATGGAAAGAGGGATGTGAGCAGATCAAACCCTGTGATTGTTGAGATAAGAGGAGAGAAGAGAGGAAGGAGTGACAGTGATACAAAGGTGGGTACCAGACTACCAGCAAGTGGTATTTGAAAGTCAAGAAACTGATGCTAGTAGTCTTAGTCTTGCATATTTGAAAATAAAAATAACTTTGTAAAGAGCTTCTTTTTTTTTTAGGATCAATTCATATTTCTGTTGACTGTTTACTCATCAGGTCTATTGTATTTATTTTCTTCCTAATAGCCCGGCAAGAAACCAAAGACAAACAAACAGGTACAGTTGTTACAACATTGTCTTTTCTTTTTTTTCAATTGTTCTTTAACTCAGGTTGAATCAGAAGTGTATACCCTTCACATTAATTGAGAAAAGTGTCTCTAACAATGCCTCCAGATTGCAAACTGTTGTAGCATCATTTATAATAGACATCATAGACTAGAGTAGACACTGTGTGTTGTGATATTATTTTTACACTGTCATGTTACTTGCAATTAGCCCATGGGCAAGAATTTGCAATAAACTTTACTATAATAATCACTGATTTCAATTTCAGAGATCAAAAGGTAGCAAGCATGGGAAGCTGAAATTTCCAGCCAACTTAGACGTGGATAGTTTTCTGTCCAAAATCCACAATGGGAGCTGAGAGAATTTTGGAGATAAAGCTGAATAATTAATGTGTGATCAAATATCTAAAGAGAACTGTTACAGAACATGACGTATTACAGTGTTGTGTGTACTAGATACTTTTTGCTCTTAGAAAAAAATGACAAAGTTGCTGTAGGCTGTTGTGTGTATTTTCTACTGATAGTTGAGTGGTAGAAACATTCTGCCCAACAATGTCCAATTCCTGCCTTTGCTGCTTGCCAAATCTCTGGCATCTATGCAACTTTCATCTGTTCTAGAGTTGTTCTCGACAGAAATGTTATATTTTCAGTTTTGATTGTGCTGTGGTTGGAACTTGAACTGAATAAAAGTGTTTGTTTTTTTCAACCTGCTAGAAGTCCAGCTTTAGAAATATGTTGTTTCTCAGGTGAACTGTTCAAAAAATGAATTTAATATTATTGTAGTAATCTGCTTAACATGCTGTTGCTGATTTGATGTAAAGTAAGCCAATAGAAACAATTATTTGTTCTCTGCAGAGTAAGCAAGTTACACTGTTGACTGAGCAGAAGCTATGAAGTCTGTTTAAGTCACAGCCAAAAGAGTAACATCTACACATGTATTTTTTTCAAACAACCAGATTTTTTTATAAACAGTAACTCCCACATTGTGATTTCAATGTCAACCAATAAGATGAAATCAAAGATTAGCAAATTATTTGTTTTAGAATTTTGTGTGCCTGCTTATTTCAGATGGTTCCTTGAAGTTGAAATTTCTTCAATGGTTTGAAGTGAGATGTGGTTTGTGTATGTGTGCTTTCAACTTGGTATTACACAACAGTTTATCTCCATACTGATAACATTTATACTTGTGCTATTGGCAAGGCTTGTCTGTTTGATATAAAGTAGACATTTACTTTCCTTATAGTATCAATATCAATGTGTACATTATTTGGAAGATGTAAGAAGATAATGTTTATGGTCCTTTGGAAACCCCTTCATTACCAACTGTTCTTGCCTTTCAATAAACAATTTATGAGCTTGATAGTCTTTTTGTATATTTGTGGTTGAACAGCATAACTCACTAAGCTATGGATGCATTGTAATGTAATATGGTTAGGTTAGGTCCTGTCCTATTACAGAAATCACATGTGTATTAGATGTTGGATAACCTGGCAACTTTCCTTGGTACTACAGCAGAGCTTCCAGTTACTTTTCAAATTTTTTATTCTCATTGGATTCTGAGATAAACACTGGAGATAAACATAGCCTTCAAAAGTTCAGTACACATCAGGCTTGCAGAGCATATAGGCTTGGCTTGATGTAAGATACTGTACTCCAATATATACAGCGTATATATATACACGTGCTTGAGATCTGTCACATTTACGGTCTTTGGTTCAGTCGTTTCCTCCGCAGATAACACCACAGTCATGAACTATTGCAAAGAAAGGAGAATCTTGCGCAGGATATAATAAGAATAAACTACTGTAAATGCATTAATGTTCGCGGGGATTTAATCTGCGGTAGCGGGAAAAAGGACTTTTCGCAGTGGTTTTAAGTTTGTGGCAGCACCATGCACTGTAGTCTCTTAATGCCATGGAAAAATGTTTGCGGTGGTTTTGAGTGAAACGTGAACATTAAACCACCGCGAAAGTTTCTGCATTTACAGTATCACATGCAATTTACAGAAGCTTTAGGCCATCCATGGAAACATACGTGAATCCAGCAATCACTACATTGTATAATAAAATTTTGTACTTACGATCTAAATATCTTTGGTACATTACAAATTTGTCACAGCTGACATAATCCTGGAGTACTTGCAGAAGAAGTTACTTGACAAGACAGGCACTGCTTGGAAACCTTGGTCATCAACACTACTAGTAATACTGCTACTTAAAAACCTGAACCAGTCTTTTTCAAAATAATGCGCAGGCATTAGAAATGGTCTATTATTGCATGGATGTATACATTGTACGCACGTTACTGCTCTCTGTTATCATTGTTGCCCATTGCAGCATATATAAGTGCTGTAGTGACAAAGTATGCAAAGGTCAATGAAACCTTTCATGCTTTTGATGAATTTGTGCACGAAACGTCGAGCTGCTCTGCACTGTCGGTAGGCGCCCGACAGAGGGCGCTGCCGTGCTCCCCCAGGCAGCAGTCCACGCACGGTTTGGTCTTCTGCTGGACCTGCCGCCGTCCTGTGGACACCTGTGGGGAAGAAGATGGATCTTTTAGTAACAAGAACATTTTACTGCAAGGTTTCCCCCTTGTATACTGAATTTGGTGTTGTAGGATTCAGTGTTTTCTACTGTGTCAAATTCGAACGCAATCCCTACAGTTAAGATGACGCTAAACTTGAATGTTTTTGCCAATTGAACCCCCCTAAGCTGGTTATTGATTAATCGAATCAGCAAAACTTGGCCTACTCTGTGCTGCTGCTTCAGATTTACCTCCCCAATCGATGCGGTATGCAGCATTTAAGTGAGAAATGCCCCAAACCCATAATGATACTGAACCCACATACAGGCATCATATACATGTATATGCAACCCGTATATATACGTGCTCAGCAGCAGGACAATGGTTTTGATTCAGTTTTTACTTTGGTAAAAAGTTAAGTTGCTTTTAGGTATTTTTTTTTTTTGCTCTGCGAAGACTTATAAACATTTTACATCGGAACAAAGAGTACAAACCCATTGAGCGTAGTTTACTTTTACATAACACCACTGTGACACCAGGCCAAAGTTGTGTAAGATTGCACACGTATATCAGAACCGATCAAACATTTAATAGAACCTGTAACACGCAGAGACAGCATACTGACCTTTCTGTTCTTGCCGTCGGACGGGCACTGCAGGAGTTTCTCCAAAGTATCCCTCAGGTCACGGAAGGTCGGCCTCTCAGCGGGCGTGTGTCTCCAGCACTTCTTCATCATGTCGAATCTGCCAATTAACAGCGCCAGTGCATGACGTCACATGTACTGATTGGTAATACATGTAGTTCTAGCATACTGTGTAAATTGACTGTGTTTGTCACATTTAGGTCGCCGAATTTCAAAATCGCCATAGAGCTGAGCGTGTTTTTTTTTTTTGCCAGGAAAATCGACCGCTCTTCGTTTGGTGACCTGTGCTGCGAATATCAGCCGATCCCTGAAAAATCATTGTCCGTTAAATGCCATAAAGTTTGGAACTCATTTTTAACGAACAATTAGGAAATTGTTTTATCTTAGCTTTTTGGCCTGAAAAGTTGCTCTTATCTTTTTGGCCAGAAAAATTGAGATTTCGTTTTAATGTATACAAAATATCTAGGAGGTAAGCTTCTATCCTGTAGAATATGAGGATCGAAGATGCTGTCCCCTCCGAGGACGGGACGGGTATTTTTTTTACCAAAAATGTGCATTTCTAACCCAAAAGCTCTGCATGTCACATACAAATCCAATTGTGTGATTGTTTTTTTAAAATTTTTTATTTGCTCTTGGACAGACGAGGACAATGTGGCACTGCACTCAAGTTTTGTAACTTATATTAACAGTGCCACATACACGGTACAGACAGAAGGTAAAGATAGTCTTTTACCTCCCCGACCGAAGTCAGGTACCCATTTTTACACCTGGGTGTAGTGAGGAAGGTCGTGTAGAGTGCATGCCTTTCCCAAGGGCACAACGTCGGGGGCACGGCGGGGATCGAACTCAGAATCTCTAGATTCCGAGCCGAACGCTCTACCAGTTACGCCACGCCCGACGTCACCCGACTTGTGTGAAGTTTCATTGTGATACAACTACGCTAGGTAACGTTAAAATGATAGGAAAATAAGTGTTTTATTTTTCAACATAAGCTCCAGTCGCGTCACAGGCCTTTAGTATTGACCTGATGAGTGGTGTTTAACGCTACTTAAATAGAAGTATGCCATGCACATAAAAAACACGGCTTTGATCATGCATTTCACAAAGCTGTTTCTAGTAGGAGGAGAATACAAACATGTCCTGTGGGCAGTTGGGCGGTTTCCCCATGCGGTACCCTCTCAGGACCAGTGTCACGATCTTGTCTGTGGGTATCCCAGGATACGGGCTGCTCCCTGTATTAATAGATGAAGTTTATTTGCAAGTTCGTGCCCGAGGGCTAATTGCAAGTACTAGTACATGGTATGAACATAGTAGATATACATGTGACAATAAACAGTTATAAACAATATTCTACTCTAATACTAGTGTTGGCTATTTCTTAACAGGTTGGGTTAGATATTATTAATAATCATATAGAAATAGGTCTTCATATTCATAATCAACGTTAACAGGAGCGTAACGTGACACGCAATATGTTTGCTGGACTTTTGTGGTGGACATTCATTCTGCATGCATGTGTCTTCGTCTAAGGGGCCAATAACCTTATTTCGTCTCAACATGCGACCTAATTTTTTATTTATATCCCGGCCAGCATGTCCAATCAAAGTACCATTAGCTTTACTGTATATAGCATGTGGACCCGGATGACTGACACTTACCCAGGGTGGTTATTTCCCACAGCAGCACGCCAAACGACCACCTACGGACAACATGGTAAAGCAGAATTAATCAGAGTTCAGCGACCTCATACCTCCATGAAACATTTCGAGCTTTTGTGGATTGTATGCAGATGGCTCATGGAGGTAATTACGAGTAGTATCACCACGACTGAGCATGCAGCAAAACCATAAGTAGGTCAAAATATGAAATGTTGCTCTGACCTAACATGTTCATGTAATACAATCACATTCATCTGATAGAAAGCGCAATCATTGCTCGAGTAATGCAATTCTGTATCTGTTGCGTGGCAAGAAATCTGATTTGAAAAATAATTCTGAAGCTTACACGTCACTTTTGCTGGTGTATCTGCCGGACAGCAGTGTCTCTGGTGCCATCCATTTAAACGGCATGCGGCCATCCTGGATGCGAAGTTAAGAGAAGTTAAGAGTAGGGAGTTTTACTGAACTAAAGTGTTTGTTAAACCTTTTTTACAGTTTACAATTTTTGGTCGTGTCCTTTGGCCTCCATCTGCAACTGCCCCACTTTCCTAACGTTAACGCGCACTACTAATGTCAGGGATCTTAAAGTATCGTGCCAACACAGATCTTCATTTTATAGTAGGGGGTCTTCACAGTAAAGGTTTGGATGACCATAAGAAAAATTTTGTGGTAGAAATTATCCATCAACAGGTGGAGCAGTGGCTGATTAATTGCTAGCCCTAGCAACGTTACCAATTTAGTCGTGATTCGAATGGATTTATCACAGCTGCGATTCTTTAATAGGCTACAGAAATGACACAGCAGGGTAGTAATTGCACCTGAGAAACTATATTAGCGAATGCTAGTATTACTTGAGCAAAAGCTTTTACACATGTACAGGGACGCTCTTATATAAAATATCACAACCTTGTATTCCAGTCTGAGTACCTGAAGAAGGTATAGCAATGGTCAACAGAAATGTTAAGATGCGATGCAAGGCGCTTGTTAGCCACTCACAATCACAGACATCATTTTTTATACGCAATGGTCTCACGTAACAAGCCCCACAGGTTACGTGAATAGGACGGGAACAGCGTATTTTCTGCCAGAGTCAGAAACATCATGATTCTACTCCATATTTGGACCGGAGTAGTTTCCATGATCCAATAGATCCATGGCCACTTCACACCGGGATGGACCCCAAATGTTTCTAGTGGGTTCTTTATCGTGCTCAAAGAGGTGAAAAATGTAGGAGGACTTCGAAACAAATATTGCTCAGCAGATATAAAGTAAGCTAGACACCTTGGTTTCCTTGAAGTAGTATTGGTTCTCCTTCGCTTCTCTGGCCAGACCAAAGTCGGACACTTTGGCCACACCGCCGTCCAACACCAGAATGTTTCGTGCTGCCAGGTCGCGATGAATGCACTGGGGAGAGTAACATTAATAGTCAGTCAAGCAAGCCTTTGTTCAGTATCGTTGTTGACGACATTCTTCGTGAATATGCTTCTTTTTTGTTTTGTTTGTGCTTGAAAAATGTTGTGATATCGCCAGCTATATCCACTCTTCGACGCATAACACACAAGATTTGGCCTACGTCACATTTCCTACCCGGCCCGGCCCGGGCCGGCCGGGGCTGTTTGCGGAAACGAAAAATTAAATCTTTGATATCTGCCTATAGATTTGCAGAAGGCATGCTGTAGAATAATTTTTTGGTTCGTTTTGTGTTTTTGTTGTCTTTTATATAGCACTTTTCGTTCCCCAAAACTGCCCGGCCGGACCCCTTTGTAGAAATGTGACGTTAGACTTTGCAGGCGCGCGGCGCTAACATCCATTGGCATAATACCGGTCGGTTTACTGCAATTTCTCAAGCAATGCTAATTTGGCAAATGATCAACGCATCATTTTCTCCAGTTACATGTTGCTGTTACAGCTTACCTTTGCCACTTCTTCTGTGTAAATTATTTTGTCTCTCTGGTCCTGCTAAAAACATAATATCGTAATTGGAACACACCGCGGAATTGCACGGAGAACGGGCGCGTGGTTGGAAGGGGGTGCACTATACCGGTCGAACGAAACACGGCACAATCAACTGCCGCTAAGTACCTTTATTCATCCTCTGTTGTTCCTTTCTTTCCTGTTAGTAGTTGCACAAAACAAAAATCTGCATGAGCATACAAAAAGTCATGAGAAAAAAGGCGTATACTGACAAGAATTTTCATTTAATTTTGGTCCGCCACAGCCGCTATGACGTAAAACTTTACTGCTGGCCGTAGCATTAAAAATGGCGGGAAAATGGCGGCGTACGTTCAATTTGACCCATTCAGCCGTAGATCCGGGCGATAATGCAACGGTTCCTCACACTTTTACACGAGTTGTAGGTCACCAAAAGAAATTCAAGATTGCTGTTGAATCATGCTCGTCTTGTGCCGTGAGCACATGTGATTATTATCTACAAATCTGGCGATGAACGTGACAGTGTGTTTGTCCCACGACGAGCTCGCCTGCCCCGAAAATGACCTGAAAACTTTTGGCCTTGTTGTCTTCGAATGCATTGTTATCGATGCTTTGTAAATTATGTATTGGACACCTAGATGTCTGAAGTGTGCATACCTCAGAAATAACTATTGTTGCATGTGTAGATCTCTTTAAGTTCCACTATTTTTAATCGACCGGTATAAGGCTTATGACCGGTATTATGCCAATGCATGTTATATCTAGCACGTTATATCACACCGAACGACCTGTCACATATCTTTGGACATCTAGCAGTAAGCGTTGTTTACGGCTCACGATCTAGTGAGAATGCCCCTGCAATACTTGGTGGAATCACCTTCAGAGATGCCAGATGAGTCATCCCCCTCGCCACGTCCAGCGCCATTTTGAGCAGGTCTGCATCCCGTAGCACGCCCGAGCCCTTAGCGCACAGCTGACGGTCGCCCTCCAGATCGCTGACCAGGTGCCGAGCCTTCAGGAACTCTCGCAGGTTCCCGTGCATGGCGTACTCCATGATGATGCACAGATTCCCTGTGGACAAATACACAGACGTACGGAAAGTGAAGACCTTTCAATCTGTACTTAGCCAAGAGGGGCAAAAATGTGTAACAAATGTCTTCACTGATTCATTGTACAAATTGCAGAGACTCTATGGGCAGAAAACACAGACGTATAGAAAGTGGGATGGAAACATTTCAATCTCTTCTTAGCCAAGAGGGGCAAAATGTGCAATATATAATAAAGTTCTCTATTCATTGTACAAATTGCAGCGATTCCCTTGGCACAAAAACACAGATGTACAGAAAATGGAAACATTTCAATAATATAAATTGCAGAGATTCCTGGGTACAAAAACACAGACGTACGGAAAGTGGAGACACTCAAATTATACAAATTGCAGATTTTCCTAAGTACAAAAACACAGACGTATAGAAAGTGGACCCATTTAGATGTCACAAATTGCAGAGATTCCTGGGTACAAAAGCACAGACGTACTGAAAGTGGAGACATTCAAATTGTGCAAATTGCAGAGATTCCTGGGTACAAAACCACAGGTGTAAATTGTTCAATTGAGTTGCTTTGACTACACGCTGTCCAGCAATTTCTGTGCAAGAATCCAGAATCTACTAGCTTTTGTTTTGTGACAATTCTGGGTATTTGAAGAGGGTGATTTCTGTACATAGTATGGCCTAAGGTAAAGGATTTATTTAGTAAAGCGAAATAAAAGACACCTTACTTCCGTTTAGCTTTATTTCCTGTCACGACTACTTCATTGGATTGAAGTATATGGACGCATTCGTAATTACGACTTCGAATTCTCTAACTCAACGTGGGTTCTCTGATTGACGCGCGCTTTTACACACTACATGCGTCACCAGGGACGTCACTAGTTTTTGCACCTATTTCCTGCGCCCAATGAGAACTGCTTCGTTTCCTCCACATGATAATCTCTTGGAGGAATCCTTAACTGCATGTTGCACGGGGAACCAATTATGTGTGCGGTGATTGAACAATGGCAAGCGGAGATATCTCTGAATCATGTCTGCTGATATATGGAGCTTTTTATGTGAAGGAAATTGTATATAACGTTATTTAAACGCAAGAGTGGCATTCATGAGGAGACTTTTGGCCTGAGACAACTCAGGATATGAGCTCTTGGTCGGACGTCTATGAAGCGTGTGAGGGAAGGCATAAATGTCGAGTCCTTTAGCTTTGAGTGGTAGTTATGATAGTTCAATATGTTTAATCGCCAGGATGAAAAGGATAGATTGTTGCAGTTTCTAATCCTGACAAAAGGCATCAGAGAGTTCCCCTAACCAACTCAGCATAGTTATCATCCTGCTTCCTGAGCTTCCTGAGTACTTAAAATGCTAATTGACGGACTGGAGCAGGTGCAACATGATAACGATGAACGCCGATTACTCTCATCATATATCCTGTCAGTAACTTAATTGATGGCTCCAGGTACTTAGAACCTTGAGGTACATCTCATCTAGCCCACCCTTCCTGCTGTATGCTCTGAGCACCGGATGACATTGGGGCGACTGAAATCAACGTCCCTGTTCAACAACTTGACTATCTGGGGCAAGTGCTACGGATGTACGCAGTTTGTTCAAACCATAGCCTGTCAGGAGCTATAATCTAGAACTCCCGGTAGTTAGAAGGTACGTTTATCCTACCCCGTCTGCTGCACGCCCCCAGCAGCCTGATGACGTTGGGATGGCTGCCGACGTAGATGAGTTGGTCCAGCTCCTTCTGTAAGATCTCCCTCTCCTCTAGCGTGGCGCCGTCTGGACCAGACAGCAAGGAAACACACAAAGAAGACGCTCAATTTTGTCGCATCTGATGGCAAATTTTAGTTAGCAAGATAAGACACAGGCTTCATGTAGATCTTTTAAAAGCGTGCATATCGTGACCTCTCACCAGCGTTTAGCGATGAAAGCAAAAGTGCCCTTCAAACAAAGTGGGCATGATGGGTTTGGGCTCTTTGCTGATAACTTCACACTCTTGGGGATCAGTATGTTTCTTGTATTATGAATGACGCTAATGCACCCCATTCATTTAAGTACACTTAAAGCAAGGTCAGGAAGACATGCAGACGATACAGCCTCAGCAACCATCATTGATAGCTAGAAATGCACGTACACAGTCAGTGAACGTTGCTCGCGGCATTTCTATATTGCCTCGTCGCCAAAAGGCTAAGGCGCCATTTCTGGAAGACTGACCTAATCTACTTAATCCACCAGAAAATTTGATGAGCGCGAGTCAGCTTTGTAAAGAACGACTGTGTAACGGTTACGTGAATAACGATGGCATGGTCGATCTAGTTTACCAAAATAATGACATTCCTACCATATTGTAACATATTTATTTGCAATAAAACCTGACTATTAATAATGCGGATCATAAGCACCTTTTAAGCCAGAAATGGCGGCGGGAGTGTAGATGTGCTTAAGTTATTTTATTTCATAATTTTATTCATAACTGTTATCATTAATCTGTTATCGTTATTGTTACTATTATTATAATAATTATTATATTAAGTTACTAGTATCTTGAGTTGTTTGTATTGTAAATAGTCGACGACTTACGAACGAACGTTTAGTTATTTGAGTTGACCTTTTATTTCATTTTGATCAGTTGTTGTAATGTTGTGTTGTTTTATGTTGGGATCTCCTCGGGCCCCCAGGAGGCATTGAAAAACGCCAATAGCCGATATGTTCTTCCCTGGTTGAAAAAAATAAACTGAACTAATCTGAACTGAACTAACAGCCTGCAATTGCGTTTTTCTATCCGGTAACTTTCTTTCACATGTACATTCAAACTGCATGAGCCTTATATAATGACCATTTCGTGAATGCATGTGTTATCAAATGCCTTTCATGGCAGCCGAAATCACGCTAGATTCGGGCTTATTTCCCCGAAAATATTCTGAAAAATGAATTGAGAAAGACCTTTTAGAGTCTTGACGGCGACTGGAACAGGCCCTGGTTTCCCGTCGATGTCGTGGGCGATGGCGTGGTGCACTTTGCCGAACGCACCCTGTCCGACAACCTTCCCAAAGTTCAGCTTGCGGATAGGGAACTCCCATTTCATGTACACCGTGTCCGTCAGTTGGGACGGGAAGTCTGAACGCAAGGAGTGCAGGGACATCTGTGGCAAGTGGCAAGAAAGGACAACATTATGTTATCAGTATATACTAGTAGTATACAGTTATGCGTATCAAAATGCCGCGCCGATAAAATGTGCCCGGCCGGGGTAGGCATGACAGATTCGCCCGCTCAAGTTCATCATCTGCATGGTCAGGAGTCCTGACATACACACTGGTAATGATGCCGGTTTTGCTTAAGCCTCAAGTAGGGAAATGTGGCGTCAAATGGTCAATGTAGTGGGGTCCCGGCTTTCGGTTCCTGGCATTTCTGACGAGACATTGTGTCCTTTGGGGAAGGTACGTTTCATTCGATCAAGGTGAAAAATGGCTACATGACTTCGGATGGGGAGGTAAGATACGAAAACGGAAAGCTTTTTCAAACTTTGTAAAATTGTTGCCAACTGAATTTTAGGAAAAGTCACCAAATTTGGTGGTTCTAGCGTAAGCCGTTCGTTCTGGCGTTAATTGTACGACTGTCACAAGATAGACCGACGCTGTTGTTCCGATGTTGCTCTTTTAATCCACGAAACCTCTAAATCTACATAGCAGGACTTCACACTGTCAACCTCTCCGTCTCCTGAACCCCTCCTCTCTGCTCATGCGCAGTTAGCCCTGGGCATGCCTAAAACTATTACAGTGACTCCGTCACAACGACATGAAAGTTGGCGTGGATCTCAAAAGCACCCCCCTCCCCATCTCAGTAGGTTTAAGGCGAGAGATTTACTCCGCTTTCCGATACCGTGTACTCGACACACTGAATAATCAAGCAACTGTCCTAACTAGCTAGGTAAAGCCTAAAATTTCGCCGGGGTCAGATAAGATGGAACGACTATGTGGATGAATGGTCGTCTGTTGATCTAGAGCCCGGGGTCATCATTAACGGTTCAGTCGTTCATTCATTCATGCATACCCCCCACTGACAGGAGCTGATTTACACGATATACTCGTTAACGACTTAAGTTCAGGTACGTTCAGGTAACTTAACCCGTGGAAGTTCTAAAAGCCGTTCAGCAAAGAAAAGTCGTGAGGTTGAATAGTTAGCGGGGAGCGCGACGACTGTAAGGATTGTAGGGTCACCGTATCAACTCCAAAAGGCCACCCGGGGTACATGGAAATGAGTTCATTCGTTCATGTATCCATTCATGGTCTGTCGGTTCACATTGGTTATATGTACGGTACGGTTAAATGAATCTGAGCCACGCTGAACCCAGCTGCACCTGAACGTTGCAAAGTTCAATAGTTAGCGGTGACCTGAATGACCGCATAGATGATTCACCGTGATAAGGTGACTCATCTATGCGGTCATTCATCCATGTATTCATATCCTACAGCGACCTTTGATGTTAGTACGTACAGTTCTTATGTAAATTCATGAAAATCTCAGGTCGTCTAGAGCTGCCAGCCAGACGGAAAATGAAATGCATTTATTACACTTGACCTTCAGTCATCTGCTGACGCGCGGCAGTGACATTAGGTAACGTTGTGATCTTTATTAGAATCTAATCAGCCTTGCCAAGATCTTCTGCAACTTCTTCAAGACGAAGTTTAGTTGTCAGCGGAGACCGGAACGAGAACGAAGAAGTTGGCCCTTAATTTAATCCACAACCCCATGCGATGGAAATACGTTCTCCATAGAAAACCACGTTTTCGACGTGACTAGACTCACGTTTCGCCAGAAGCAGTGAATTTAGTCAATGTAATTTTCAACCTATGAGTGTCCACTGTTGCGCAAACATCATTTGAAATGTTCGTATATAGAATATGATTGAAAACATAAGAGCCCTTCTAACGAAGAGGAAACACACATCATGAACATGCCCATTGATCGCATTACATTGTTCGAGACATATGTGACATAGAGTCCTTGCAGATACCAACAATCGTGACAAATTATTGGGCTAACTACAAACGTTTCCAATTGTATCATTGCTGGGCAATTGTACAAACGTGGCAAAGTATCAACAGGGGCACAATGTTTTGATTTCAGTTTTAACAGTAAAGCCATGTTGCAAAAAATTGATTCAATTATATGAATAGCATCCTCCGAGAACCCCAAAACCGGTCCGATGCGCGCCTGCGAATAAAAGAAAGAAACGTTTGGTAAAAAAGTTGCTTTCAGTATGAAATCTGAGTGGTCAGGAAGGATGACCAAATGGCTAACGCACACAAGCATGATGGTATGCTGTGTGTGTTAGTCATTTGATCGATCATTTGTTAGGTGATCTATAGGTAATTTTTGTTCTTTTACATCTTCCACTTTGACCTTGGAATTTACTTTGGCACTCTATACCATTACTATCCATTTTCCGATATTTCTTTTCAATCTTTTCAAATATGGTATATATTTGCTCTTTCAGCTGATTTCTACAATTTGAAATAGTGTCGAAAACTTTTTTTCTTAACTGGATGAAGATTAACTGCACTCGAGGATGTCATCCATAAAATCGAATCAACATAACCTAATGGAACAAACATGTCTGTTCAGATCAGAGTATTACCTCATCTATGTTCCTCTGTCCCTTGGAGCAGCGCTTGATGAGTGCGCCGATCACCAGCACGATAAATGTGATGGTGAGAAAGGTCCCCATCCCCACTGCCAGGAGCTGATCTACAGGGGCAGCAGAGGGGCTATGGTTATACATGTGTCACTTATGGTGGTATCTCACTGCACTTGGGGCACCCGTGCGGTACTGCGGGGTTCGTTCACTGCGGCACAGTTGTGTTATTTTCGCCGATGTTTTATAATTTAGATATTGTGTAATACGTCAAAGTATGACTTAGAAGACAACAAAGTACACAAAACGTAAGAAATTCGTTCTTTATCTCTGAAGCTCATTGAGTTATCTTCAAACTCCTCGGTGCCGCACTGGTGCCCCAAGCGCAGTGAGATATATACGACCTTTAGACATTCGTCCCATTTCCGATCCGGGGGCCGGCCGGACGTTAGCCTCACCGGTACTGAACCCTCCCTTTGATGGTCAGGTTCAGCCTCTGTGCGATGATTTGCACGGACGTATGATTTCACGCAAGCCTAAGCTTTTGTTCACAAGACCATTCAAGGACTGTGTACAGAGCATGCAAATTTAATGATTGTTATATAACGACAACTTTCGCTACCTGACTCATCATCGCTCCGAATTGTTAAGACAAGCACACTGGGAGAAACAGTCGTCACTGCGAAGAAAAAAACACAAGAATATGTGTTAGCAAGTACATGATATGAAATGTACACAATACCATGTGCAGCTACAAGACATTCAGTACGTGCGATAGCAAATCCAAAATCACAGCACTGTTGTAAAGAATGGCGTGATATCCATTGCTGTATTTCATTTCATTTCATTCATTTATTTGGAATGCTACAATGCATGACACGTGACAGCAAGGCAGCGGAGCTGGTGACGGCTGTCACTAGTACATACAAATACAAATCATTACAATAAACAATTCATTCGACGGAATATCAGACTATACAACAGCAATACATACAGCAATACAACAGCAAAACAGTATTTACTGAGTAATACCGTATATGATCAATTTGATGACAGGAAGACTAACCGACACAGTTAGAAAGTAGATGTGGTTGATTGCAGTCACATCATAAACATAGTAACGAAGAAAATTAGTCACGTCAGACTGCGCCAAAAATGGACAACGTCAAGAAAAAATTTAGAGTCGTGAATTTTGAAAGCAATTCATCAGCTCTGACCAAATAAAGTCTTCGGCTTTTCCAGGCCGTCTGAGTTAAGAACCAGTTTTAAATCTTATGACTGCGATAGACAACGACCAAAAATAAGTGTAAGCCCACGCGCTGCATGTCAATCATAAGCTTACTTATACAGGTAGTCACAGGCTCATCTTGTACGAATGTGTATCCCGGCATGCACTCGCACTCCATAGATCCTTTGCGGCTGGAGGAGCCTTCGGGACAGATGACGCAATCGTCTTGACCCACGGCCGGCTTGTAGAACCCTGCAGGACAGGCTGTTGACAAGACACGAAGCGGCCTTGATAATCATCAAAAATCGATTACTTTCAACAAAATTGAATTCTCTTCTAATTTTCTATTAGGTATGAGAAAATACTTTTTACTTTCCCATGATACTTTCTTGGCTTCAGCACAGAGCTTCCACAGAACTGCCAAATTAGTTTATCCTTTGCGCTGGTGTCGTCTGTCACGTAGCACAGATTGCCTGTCATCACATGCTGTAGGGCTTAATTGTAGCCTGGAGTCCAGCATTGTTAGCTTTGTTCCGCTCCCGAAAGTCGCTACTCGCCAACAAGCTTCGGGAGCGCGCGGAACAAAGCTATTATACAAGTCTGGACTCCAGGCTAGCTTAATTGGTTATTGAATCAGCTAAAGATCACGCACAAAAACTACCAAATTGACGACAAATGTCAGGGTGCATAAACTTGCGTGAAGATTTATTTCTCCTGCCTTGTACGTTGCATGTAGAGTTTTTGTGTATAACAAGAATCATATTATATCAAACCGTGACAAACCAATGACCAATGAAAAGTGTTGGACATGTCTAGCTCTTCCAAGAACGGTAGACAATCTAGTAATCCATCGATGATGGCATGCATATCTATTACTAATCCTTTCTTGACATTTTGTACTAGTTTCCTGCCTCACGAAGTTGTCGTACCTTCACATGTGGCCGTCTCCCTGTTCCACGTGTAACCCTCCCAACACTGACAGGCGCCCGCAGACTGGCTGCCGAACGCGCTGGTCGAGAAGAGCGGGCAGCGCTCACAGCTGGTGCTGGTGTCATGGCGGCCGTACGAGTCACGAGGACACACTGGGAAATGTCAGTACAACAAGCGAATGTATGATACAGAATGAAGTTTATTTGTATGTTCTTGCCCACATAGGCTTAATGCAGTAGTTACATTACACCGTGGTAACGTATCATAGTACTAATAATGAACAAGAGGAGAAACAAGGATATAGTATGAATATAACGTTACACCTGTATAAATATGCAAGTGTTATCACCTTTCATTTCACACAACTAAATCTTTCATTTACAAAATAGTTGAACATATAGAGCTAATCTACCTCTAAATTTAAATCTATCATATATCAATTAGTAACTGAGGCAACAAACAGCAAAATGTGCAGCTCTGTATACCAAGGATGTCATTTTAACCTTCTTGTGTGTACAAACAAGTTATTGTGCCACTTGGCCAGGAATGTATCGTCGTACGTACTTTGTTAAGTTTCGAGTACTGCCTTATGAAAGATACTGAAGTTCTTTTGAGTTGACTATCTATTGTGAGCAGTACTCAACAAAGGAGATTTGCGTATTGGATACTTAAAATCTCATTTGAATCTAAATCCAACACAAGGAAGCAATAAATGTAAGAGTTCAATATGTTTGAATCCCATTTAGACGAAAGAACATTTTTTTCTTCGAAGTTCACCTCGGACAGTTTCATATTTCTGTCGATAACAGATAAACATATACTAAACTGGAGAGGGCATTAGATACCTTCACATCTGCTTGTGTTCAATACACAGGTCGAGGTTGTGATCATCTCGCGCATGCGCTGCTGTAAATATGAGCAGTCCCTGGAGACATTAAGGCCTGGTGCTTGATAGCACACTTCGGGAGTATTGTCTGTGGAGAAAAGAAAACAGACCGTAATAGCTACATTTATGTTAGATCGCGTGGCGCAGCGGCAGCGTGTTTGCTCGGGACCGAGAGGTCTCGATTTCGAACCCTGCCGTGTCACCGATCTTTTGCCCTTGGGAAAGGCACTTTACACGGCTTTCCTCACTTTCCTCAGGTGAAAATGAGTACCTAGTTTCGGCTAGGGCTGTACCTCGGATAGGACGGTCAGTGTTTGGGGAGAGCCACACCCCACGCACGTTAAAGAACCCGCCGCACTTATCGAAAAGAGTAAGGGACCTTCCCAGTGTGAGTGGATCAAACCTACAGACTGGTCTCCGGGTTGACATCTTGAAAAGGTGATAGTCACCTGTTATGTCAATCCTTCCAAAAATGTAGTAAATTTATATACACTTCATGTCAAGTTGCGTTGCATTTCCAAAAAGCCCATGAATGCTCTTAAAAACGTCTACAAAAAATTCTTTATCATAGTAATAATCATCACGAAAACAATTCCTTATTCCTTATATCAAAATACGTCTGTTGCTACCTATGCTTTACGATGATTTAGGGCACCGAACTTATAATAATCTGTAGGTTCTAAGTATTGAGTAACGTAAAATACACCGTAATGTATAACGTTATATACTGTATAGCATTTCACCCACTCGATTAGCAAATAACAGCTTCTGTAATGTACCTGATCAAATGAATTACGGTTACTAATTCATTTTGGAAACATTTCGCAGGTATCTTCAGGTGCTATCCAATGGAAACATGTTAGCGCAGATCACATTAGTTAATTAGAGTTTAATTAGCGGCCTCAAACGACCTCACGTGACTCAAATCAGAAGCCCCCACCAGGGAGGTCAGCCACACTTAGCATACAGGCCGTATTCGTAAGGTCATTCCAAGGAGGTTGATTCGATCAACAAATCTTACTATAGCTTCAATGTTTTACCCACCCACCCACCACGTGGTCTTCAATGCTTTGAGAACGCCATTAAAAGTCTACCAAGCCCACTCCTTCTCCGTCTCATTCAATCCGGCAAGCAGTGTGAGAGCAGTTAATTGTGTTTCTTGTGGAAAGGATATGCTTGCAACCTTTACCTCCTGTGTTACAGACTAATCTCCAAGCAGATTCCTCCGGTGGCATAAAACAGTAACATAAGCTGGGGAAGGACTTCAGCCGGCAGAGGGGTAAAATTGGCCATCTGCTTGGAGATTATTACAGACCAGATACTCACCACATTTCAGAGACGTCGTTGAAATGTCGACAAGTAGCATTCCCCGCAGCTCCGGCGGCCCCGAGCAGTTGAGCGTCAGATGTTCAAACGTTGTGACGGAGTTTTCCATTGTGTGGGTCAGCACCACGAGGGGAGCCAACCGGCAGTCGCACAGCCAGGGGTTGTGGCTGAAAGGGCTGCATATGTGGGATGAAATGTTGCAAGTACAGAATACCAGTAGTACAGATTGACTATAAATGAGCGACAGCAAAGTACAAATATAAAGCTACAAAAAGGCAAATAAAATAGATGAACAGCGATACAGATTTTGAAAAAACTACAGTGTGTGAATCGTGATTCTAATACCTGGGTAGGTCACGACCAGATACAGACGTCACCTTTATTTGTACATGTATGATACAATATATACTGCCCTTCTGGGCAAAGTTCCAGGCTTCTTGACGCGGTTTGGCAATTACCGGTGACAGACACGATAATATACCAAAGGTCCTGTGTGTTAAAAGGGCTTACTGTTGCAAAAACAATCATATGATAGCTTTTGAACTTCTCAACCGTAAACGAGATGCTTGACGACGTGATACAATGACGTACTTTGAAGGGATAATCAGTTTTGGAGTGATTGTGTCTGCTCTTGTGGCTTTTAGAATCGACACTGCCTCTGTGGATTTGAAGTTGATTGTGCGGGCTGAATAATCACCACACAGTCAGGCGGTACGGAGTGCGTGTGTAGACTTACTTGCGCGTCATTCCAGACTCAAATGTCGATCCGAACGTCAAGGCACCGATCTTGGAGATGATTTTGCGCGGCAAGGTCTGCAGTTTGTTGTTTCTCAGCCACCTACGGGAGGGGGGGGGGGCGTAATGTGGATCTTATGCGCACTGTGATATACTGTCCCTCAATTGAGAAGTTAGATTGTTATGCTGATGTCACTCATGAATCGACTGTAAATGGTCGTTATATAACTATAAACTCAAATATATCTATGGACCTTCCAAAACAATTGCAAAAGCAATTTCATCGTATCCTAAAAAGGGGCAAAAACATATCCGTCTCTTGCCTAACGCGGTAACTGTACTGTATACCTCACAATGGCACTGTGGGCTCATCGTCTCAACAAATGAATTTCCGACAGGAAGATTTTACTTTGAGTTTATATACAATGTGAACGCCCGTGAATATTATATACTTTTGCCACGTAAAATCGACTTTAAGGGTACAGATGACAATGTCGAGAAGTAGTGAAGTCAAATTACAGATGTTGAATTGAGTGCAAGTCATCCAAGGCGTTCTCATTGAAGCTGGTGATGTAGTTGTTTGAGAGGTACCTGTAAACAATAGAGAGGATTATACAAAGGCGTAAAGAAAATAACCAGACTTTGTCAGAAATTGATAAAGATACAAAAATTCAATATGGACTCCTGGTGACAGGACACTTACAGAAAGTCGATAGTCTTGAGTTTTGACAGATTGCTGTGCACGCTAGAGATGTTGTTGTATTCCAAATCCCTATTAGTGTGAGAAAGAAATAATGTATTATCTACGACGTCATCCCTTATTCTGATCATCTTAAGAGGAAGCAAATAATCCCCTAAAAGACTACACAAGAAAGAAAAAAAAACTCAGCACATTATCGTAGTCCTATATAAGATCACATAGACATGGTGTCATTTAGATACGTGGATGAAGGGTATCATCGAGGTAACGAGATAGATATACACAGTTTAGCCGTCTTACATAAGTCTTCATCGATGTACGTATGCGATTTAAAGTTTTGGTGCTATACGTAATGAGATACACAGTTTAGCCGTATTACATAAGTCTTCATCGATGTACGTATGCGATTAAAAGTTCTGGTGCTATATGTAATGAGATATACAGTTCAGCCGTCTTACATAAGTCTTCATCGACTAACGTACCTATTTAAAGTTTTGGATCTATGTAATGAGATACACAATTTAGCAGTCTTACATAAGTCTTCATCGATTTATGTATCGATTTAAAGTTTTGGATAACTACTTGGTGGAATTTTTTTCAGTAGAGTACGAGGGGTGATCAATAAGTCTTCGGCCTCACCAAGAAATAACAAGCACAACTCAGATTTTCAGGCGAAACTTCATAGTATGAAGTCTTTTATCAATATCCTCCAAATTTCAAATCATTGGAGTCATTACTTTCCAGGCATTCGTTTTTTCTAAATTAGAAGGTAAGTGGCGAGAAAAAAGTGGTGTGAATTGTGATCAGACATGTGTGGGTCGAGTTCCCCATGCCGTAAATTAACAAAAGACATTGTCAAAATGTTTGATAATGATTCTCTTCCTATTTCAAGCAAAAAGAATTGGGTTTCTAACTTCAATCAGCGCAAATTGACCCGCACACTCAGGTCAGGTCAATTGTCCACGTTTTTTCCTTCTCCCTCACCTAACGTTACTGGGTGTCGCCTGCAAAGTAATGATCACAATAATTTAAATTTTGGTACAAATTTATATAAGACTTTATACTTGACATCTATGCCTCAAAATCTGAGCTGAGCTTATTATTTCTCGGTAAATCCGAGGACTTATTGATAACCCCACGTACATGTATAAAGTCTTATATAAATGTGTATCAAAATTCAAATTATTGTGATCATTATGTTGCAGGCGACACCCAGTAACGTTAGGTAAGTTATAACGAAAAAAAAAGGTGGACAATTGAGCTGCAACCTGAGGTGTGAGATGAAATTGTCTGATCACACTTCACCCTTCTTTTTCTCGCCACTCACCTTCTAATTTAGAAAAAAACGAATGCCTGACTCCAGTGATTTGAAATTTGGAGGATATTGATAAAAGACTTCATACTATGAAGTTGTGCCTGAAAATCTGAGTTGTGCTTGTTATTTCTTGGTGAGGCCGATGACTTATTGATCACCCCTCGTACGTGGGACAGGGCAACCTCAAGCCAACCGCACACACTTACGCCACATCTTCAGAAAAGACGCTGTAGCCGCATATTCCCCGTTTGGAACTTCATTCGAGCCAACACGCAAACATATTTCGCCGTGTAGCCTCTTCGGTGCTTTGGGCTCGAATCTGGTGGTATTTTTTCAGTCACTGATGAAAGATGGCGGATGCTGTCTGAAACGTTTGACTGTTTGCAAACCTTATATAAAGTTGTTTGAGTGACGTTTTATCGTGTATGTTATTAAATTTAGCTGTTCCGTTTTTCCGTAGTAGCTAAGACAACAAAAGAACACAAACTTACAGGCGTCTCATAGATGTAAGGTACTCCAGACTGCTGACTGGGATGGACTGAAAACGGTTGCGATCTAAAGCGCTGCAGGTAAAGAGCAGATTCAATTCTTGAAAATGGTGGTACATGGTACTTTGAAGATAATGATAGTATATTATATGTCACTGCGTGACTATTCATAATTCAGAACAATTTGCTTTTCTAAATGTTACAACACTTACACACAATACTCACATGTCATAAACAGCAGTGAGGCCCTGGAACGCCAGATCTGGGAGGGTTTTCAAGTTGTTGTTTGATAGGTCACTGTAGAAAAAAGAAGGCGCATAATAGAGTGATATTTCTATTTTAGTCCAGTGCTCTCTGTCATTGTCAATCCATGTGCGCTATATGTGTGCCACCAGTCAAACGTTGTATCAAGTCTGACGAGATCAGCTTAGCACAAACTGATCGGTCTCTCTTATCTCCAAGCGGATCCTACGACGGCATAAGATAGCTGGCCAAGGAGTATTGTCAGCCAAGAGGTGTACATTTGCCATGTAGGTAGCCAAACACACTCCTAGGCCAGCTTCACTCCCCTGGCAGCTTTTGATACTATTTTATGCTACCGTAGGCTCTGCTTTGAGATTGCGGTATCTCTACAAATCTGTCCTTTGCGAATATCGAAGGATATTACCGCTAGCTACACTTCAAATGAAAGGACGTGTTGCACAGCAAATCATTAGTTTATACATGCCGTGGGACATGCTTTGGTTGTAAGTTCGAGGTAAACACCCCCTGCACCAATCAATACATCAAGGTATCGCACGTATTTGACATACTAGTGTATAACTGTGTATAAAATTCAAAAGCCAATTGACGTCAGCATTTAACAGAGAAGTCCGTCTTTTTCTTTCATCATACTATCTAATAATGTGACTGGTCAAAACTTACAATCGTATTTACACCAAGTCATACCTTTGTGCACAAATTAACAAAATCACGAATCATAACATAAGATTCCTAACATGATGGAATTTCTTAGTACTTATAAACGAAGTGGTGTTTTTCAGGTTTTACGTAGCTAGTTGTACAATGTTCTTACAAAGCAGACGCTGAGTTCATGTACATTTTATATTGTCGTCATATCTAAACATGCTTACAGCGAGACAAGTGCCTGTTGAGACCGGAAAGCTCCCGGTGAGATGTAGTCTATCTGGTTATCACCGAGCTTCCTGGATTAAAAGATAGGTTGGCACAAATCCACGAAACAGACAATCACAAATAATCACGACCACGAATGAAACCATTGCCTAACATTGTCATTAAAATGATTAAACGCACATTGATGCCTTGTTACTGGGACTTCATTTATTATTGTCACATAACAATCACATAATAATCACTACAAGTCAAATTATATAAATAAAGACAAATAAAGACACAAATGCCTAGATACAAACTGACGTCTTTCCAAGACATAATTACAATGGTATTCATTTGTTCTTGATTAAACTTTCCATGTCTAGTGAACGTCTAGAGATCAAACATTATACCAGATGGACATTCTCAATGATACTCACAGATCCTGAAGACGACGGAGTTGTCGAAATATCTTCGCTGTGATGTTTCGTATGTTGTTGTGGGTAAGTTCACTGTATGTAAAATATCATGTTTTATTGTAGTTGTGGTGGACACGGATTGGTTTTGAGCTGTAGATGTGGAGTTAAGTGCTAATGCTAAGCATGATAGAATTTTCTAACATTTTTCAGTGATTTTCGGTTCTGATGAAAATATACTTTTTCCCCAAGCATTTACATAACTCTCTTAATTCCACTTTTAGTAATTGTGTTAACGTTGCAAGACTTATGACGCTGGTTTAACAGATGTGACCGAATTTCGCACGCAAAATATTTAAGCTTCTGAAAGCTGAAAAATCTCTTTCGGCTTTAACTCCAGCAGTACCCTCCATTATATAAAAGCTACTTGAATCCTGAGCCGGCGGTCATCCTTGTAATCCGCCGTGTATTCCAGAAACAAGCAGACATTTCCAAGAAGAGTATTTCAATACCACACTGGAGCTACTCACACTCCACTATAGCTAGGCCGTGCGTCATTGTAATGGCGTCCTGGCTATCATGAAGCTTCCTAATGGTTGTAATGGTAGCTACTGATTACGGCGAGGGTGTAAAGCGCACCACTTCCAGTCACTTACATGATCTCCAGACTCCTCCCCAAGCCGGAAAAACTGCCGTCGTGAAGTTCAGCAATGGAGTTATTGTTCAGGTGCCTTGAAGATAAAAATAAGTCTCGATGGAGCGATAACGTTAGATACATAACGCACAACTTCGAAACAAATGTTGGATCATACCGTCATCCACTACCGAATTCGGTGTTTCTGCAGTTCTATACTAAATGTCGAAAATGTTTCCAATGATAAGAAGTTGAACAACTGGTTTGAAGCAATTTTAGAATGATGCATTCATACTATATTCTGCCCTACATATCTGCAACAGTGATATAAAATTTATATGTGCGATGCGTCTGAAAATTGTTCTTTGGTACGTGCACGTGGGCTTTTTCAAGCATTTTGTGAATGACCATTTGCACACTGATCTTGCATACATAGCGCTACTCGACCCAGGTACGACCATATTTCATACTTTGTCCTTATGCTATGTCATGTTTACTGTGTAGTAGGCGACCTAGATGGTCTTTGGTAGAAAAGGTGGCGGTGGATATGTTTACATAAATAGTGGGATGATTACATGCAGAAAATCCAATCTTTGAGCATACCTTAAAGCATGTGTAAAGATTGCGTTTTTTTGTTTATGGTATGCTTAAACGTTGGACCAATGAGCTGGTTGGTAATGAGCATTTTAGATTGAGACCATTTTCAATTCCAGTTGGTCCTCTCTATGCACCGGTGCTCTATGTGGGGTCGAGAATTCCTGTAAAGATTGCGTTTTTTTCGTTTATGGTATGCTTAAACGTTGGACCAGTGAGCTGGTTGGTAATGTGCATTTTAGATTTGAGACCATTTCCAATTCCAGTTGGTCCTGTCTATGTGGGGTCGTGAATTCCTGTACGAGCAAGCAGTCTCCTGGGGAACCTATTTCAGCCCCCTATAATCAAGGGATATGTGCCAAATTGAAAAGGCCTTGTTCTATTCCGATTTCTATTGAAGATGACACCATCAAATCATTCAAACTGTGTTTCCTTTCTAGGTCAATTCAATATCCATGGTGCACTGAAGTTAAAATGAAAATTCGAAAGAAAATAAACGCCAAGCCTTCTAACCGCATTGTCTAAGACTCGGTTCCATTTCTTTTTATTTTAGTCCACCTTTGAACCAGTGGCCCCATTCCCATCCGATATATTATTGCTAATCGTGTCTCATTTCCATTCAATATTGCTATAATCGTATTCGTCCGTACATAACGACTTTAGAGACATGGCTTGTCAAGGATGAGAGCAACAAGCCCACGTTTTTGTTCATGTAAGACCAGAACCACCTTGGAATCGGTTCGTTCGTCTCAAATTTTCAATAATAAAAGAGTAGAAATTTCTAGCAACGCTAATTACTGTGTTGTGCGTCGTTGACATAGTATTTAGTTGCATGGATACATAATATGCATCCTGAATACAGTGAGATGTTCTATCTGCATAGTGCATAGTATCGAGCGTATCACTAGCAGGTGTAAGAAGGGGAATACTTCAGTCACTCACAAGGACACCAGGTTGCTCAGTCCCGCAAAACAGTCAGACGGGATGGCCCTCAAGCAGTTGTGATCCGCATGCCTTCAAGAAATGAGACGTTGATATAAAAATTACTATTCATATGGCTTTTTTGGATCGATTACACTGTGGTAGAATTTTGCGGTATCTGTTTGCTTACTGGAGTATTGGTATATTCTACAAGGAAAGTCGCCAGAGACATCAGTGTTTTTTTTTTTTTGCTATAACCATCTCAAAAAGTTTTTGCAAATGTGAAAGAACTATACTTTATTAATATTCCAACACTGAGATATGAAACTACATGAATGTTAACACACATTGCTTGGTGCCAAAACAAACGGCACTGATGTGGTGTGTACTCACAGCGAGATCAGTGAGGAGTGGGAAACCTTCGGAAGAACTCCAACAACCTGAGTCAGGTTCTTCAGACAGTTGAAGGACAGGTGTCTATAAAAGGAACGCACGATCATCAACGATCATTTACAGGTTCACTGCAACATGACAGTTCATACTTATTACTTATATTGAGAGGAGTTTGAGGTCGTCACTTTAAACCACAGCCTTTTGAAACCATCCCTCACCGGAGTCGAGCTAAATATGAACGATGTTTGACGTGTTCCATTGTTTGGTTTTGAAACGGACCTTCGCCCTTTTACTGACAGGAGATATTGATACATTCACAGCTTACATGTGCTTGTACAATAACGATAGAAATAAATTGTTTTTCTATCCGTTTACCCGACACGAACCGGAGATATCGGCTTTCAGTGTCTGGTTTTGCTAGACTAATTTAGTAATGAAATCTAAAAGGTAACATATACAACGTGTTTGCATCTGTGTTCGAGTAGTTTATAAATAACCACTGTTTTGTCGACGTTATTGATACCTGCGTCAATTTGATAATGTTCCATTGCAAAAACCTTCACTTTAAAATCACAGGTGATAGCTAGAAAAGCAAACAACTGTAGTGAACCTTTGAACCATGGAAAGACAGTACCCAATAGCCACCAGTAGCCAACTGATACTGTTTAGGTCAATGAACACTTTCTTGTAACCATACGATCTGCTTGGATAAGTAAACCTTGATACGTGATTTGGGTCAGACTGTGTGCCTCGGTGATTTGGAAAACACATTGTGCACATCACACTTCTGTTCAAAAAGCACAGCACAGTTAAAAGTGAATCATCTGATAGCTTTGTTGTTGCCTGTCACTGAAGATCATTAGGCTATCGCTTGGCTGCTTTTAAAGTCTAACAAATGACGTTCATCAGCCAGTCTAGCGTTCACAAGTGCAGCATGTCCACATAGAAAATGACAAACAGCCAACAAGAGTGTATCAAAGAACAAGAACAAGAACATATATACATGCACCTGGCTTGTCCTAATCTTAGCAATTGAATACACCTGAAAGATCGAAGTACAAAGGGACAGTGTCTGGAGTCTAAGAAGGTCCAAGCAAGGAGGTTATATAGGACCTCCTTGGCCCAAGATAAAATAACATGCACTTACAAGGCGTGTAGAGCCAGATCAGACGCCAGTGGACCCGGGAGATTTTCCAGCTTGTCTCTCTCCAGGAACCTGTAAACGAGGCATGCCGAGAAAAAAAAGGTTACGAACAGGTCTTGCAAAAAATCGAGGGCTTTTTCATAGCATGATGTAGTGTATACTCACTTACAGATGATTACTTACTACTAATTGGCTACAACCACAAGGTAGCGTAATATTCGTTAGAGATTACATGTATGTTGGTATGAAATATCATCTATCTTATAATCTTTCATAGGTGTGAAGTATCAACTGGAGGCCTAGGCCTATTCTGTATCGACGTTAGCAAAAAGTGTTTAGAGCGCTGCCGCTGCACTGACAACTGCTAACTCCTGTGAACCCTTGTTACATGTTATTCATAAACATGTGCGATTTCTGGACAAAAATCAGACTCCCCATGGCCAGAACATTCAATGGTAGAAATGGAGTCTTGGCATACAGATATAGAGGTAGTTGCCCTTGTAATTGGTCTTATCTAAATTTATCCTTGGTGAAATTCATTTGAATTTAAGTACGTGAGTTCACAGTTTCACTCCCTCTATCCTTGTCTCTCAATATCTGATGCTTAGTTCTTGAACATGATCATACACACACGGACGCACGCACACACATACACATACACATATACATACACATACACATACACATACACATACACATACACATACACATACACATACACATACACACACGCACGCGCGCAAACAAATACACACATCTCACACATATACACACACCTCGCACACACGCCTATATATGTCAGGATAGAGACCCCGCTTCTGGTAGAATCGCCGATTCTGCCGGCAGGGATCCCGTTCGGAGTCTCTACCGATACAGTCGCCAATTCTATCAGTAGAGACTCTGATTGCATTTAGAATGATCTCTGTTGGGGCAATCACAAATCTCTTCTGAGAATATAGGTGATCTTTAGTCTGTAGATACAGTCTAAGAGTCTAGTGGTAGAAAATTTGTGATATCTTGTTGCCATGCTTGTATTGTACCGTATACGTAATTCAGCTTCTGGCTGCGAAGTATCACGTTTTTATTAAACCATTCATTATCATTATTACATTGTTAAAATGCCATCAGGGTTACTGCTGAGGGATGCCAGCAATCTCAATAAAATTTACATTTTGGAAGAGTAAAAATCTCTACTTGCTAACCGTTGGTGCAGCGATTACGGTTTACATGTGTGCTTATTGTAGGGGGAGCCATTGTTTGGGGGGGGGGGGGTCATTCCTTTGTCTAGGAAATGGTCATATATCTGCTCCTCCTCTAGATGGGAGGGGGGGTGCATGTGACTAAATGCTCTAGAGGGGAGGGGAGGGGAGGGGAGAGGATTGTAGTTCTAAAGTTCTAGAGGTTGGGGCCTGCATGATGGTCGAACGTTATAGAGGAGAGGGGGTGTATCTCTAAATGACCATGGTATGTACCTTTTTTGCCAGTTCAAAATTCAATAATCATACATTACGCTGCTAGCCATTAATGCACTGCGCTGAAGGTAGTAACGTATTTTAACAGCGCCACATATAAAGCACAGGCAGAAGGTATACGTAGTCATTATACCTTCCCGAACGAAGTCAGGTACCCATTTTTTTACTCCTGGGCGGAGTGAGGAAGGTCATTTTAAGTGCAATTCCCAAGGGCACAACGTCGGGGGCATGGTGAGTATCAAACTCGGGACCTCTAAGTTCTGAGCCCAACCCTCTACCAGTTAAGCCACATACGACGCCACGTTCGGGATTTCTACCAGTAAAATCGGCAATTTTGCTGACAAACATACATACATACATACATACATACATACATAACGCTGCATACATACATACATATACATTCATACTTACATCATACATACATACATACATACATACATACATTCATTCATACATATATACATATACATACATATAGACTGCTATCATAAAGCCTATGCAAAAGCTACGTGTGCAGTCGTTACAAGCGCGCTCCAGGTCCATTATTGTCCCCTTTTAACTTATATTCGGTCTCCATGGTAACGGACGTCATCGACAGACGTACAGATGCACCCTGAGTAGGTAGCTGTGGGAACATTTATGAGATTTACCCAAACACACATTAAATTATCAAAGCTCTGCGTTATTCCCGTGAATTGTGGCAGACCTACAAACCTCGTCCCTGTGTGGTAAATTGCATATTTGCCTGACAATGAGGCACATTAGCTTCGCAGGCGGATAGTACAAGATAACATAATTTCTGACCCACTTCCGGTAATTGTAGAAAATTGCAAATGCGTGATGATGCATTTTAGGTCATATTCCGTCGGAATATGTTCATGTCTAAACTACGAACAGTCTAGTTTATCTTTTGCAAGGGCTGCGCTGTAGTGGTGGAGCTATTTTAATGCCGGGCTGGCATCAGGGTTCAGAACACGACGTCTGATCAGTAAAGGTCTTCGCACACTCCTTTGCCATGAGCTTAGGCGTGTTGAGCAGGCAATGTATGTGCACTGAGCAGGTTAACAGTTGAGTTGCTCATTGTACATGTCGGCCATGGTACGGTACAGCTACATGTACAAGTTCGCGAATATTTAATGACTGTTCTTTATTTTCCTCTTAGTTTGTGGAAAGTTAGTCAAGATGAACCTCTGAAAAACAGTCCGCATGTGCAGAAAGCTGATGAACGCTTTGTATTCAGCTGCAGCTGGTTCCACTATGACATGTACACATAATTAACTTCTAATACATGTATCTATGCGATAGGAAATTAATATCTATAAAATCTATATGTATACGTGTTGTGATAAACGTTCAACGTCTTACAACAACCAGAAATAGTACTAGCAGTGGAAATCTTTTTTTAAGTGTCCTCGTGCCTGGTCCCCGTACGTAGTGATGGGCGTCATCCGATAAATGTCACGAGCCGAGCGATGGCGGAACAGGGCTAAGGGTTTTTTAGTTTCATTTATAGCGTCATCATTGTCCAATACACATGCCTAAGCATATGCTCATGTGAATTGCAGCCCACTAGGCATCCTCGTCAATGACACAATCACATGCAGCGATTTCACAGCGGTTTCTTTTAATACATGGTGATCAAAACAGCTACACAGAAAAAAGCATCTAAAATGTAAGAAAGAACATTGGAAATCCTTTGTCCCACGAGATGACACTCAACAAATCACTTTGTATAATACGATATGTGGAACATTAAAATTGATAATGCTTTTTATAACTTCAACAAGGATTTGGCAGGTAGGTTGGATGAAAGCTCCTTGGTTTGATCCTGTGTATCTTTTATGTCGCCAATTGATGCCCAAAGGCTTATATAGCAAATAGACTAGAAAACATGTGATAGATGTGCATGCTTTG
>NC_049983.1:11641332-11662377 GCF_000003815.2 Branchiostoma floridae
TCTACTCAGGCCATGTTGATTTGATTATCTAGATGACATCCTCCGGAACTCCAAACTGATGCGAGCGAGCGAATAAAAAAAAAGTTTGGCAAAAAAAAAAAAGTTGCCTTCAGTATGAAATCAAAGTGGCCAGGAAGGCTGAACATAGGACTAAACACACATAGTATGGTATACCAACAGTTAGGTGTAGGGACCAGTACATCATACGGGTGCAAAACATTTTTTTCTTCTTGGACCAATCCGAAAAAAACAGACCTGAAAAAAACAATAGAGGAACAGGTTTCGCCAATTACAAATTGGACACACTATGTCGGCAGGTGTTTGGGGTCTTACCGGGCCAAGAAGACAACAAGAGCGAAGTCACGTTTCTACAGTGAGAGGTACAGAGACAGTTAGCCTTTATTACATGGAGATGGGATTTTAAAATGCCAGTGGTAGTTCAATAATCCACAGATTCCTTTGTAGCAAAATTGACCAATTACCATTGTTTTGAGTATTGCCAGTTCTCAAGTTTTCACAGACAATCAGGTCCAGGTTCAGGTCCGGACCTGGAAATGATCCTCTGGACCTGAACGGGACCTATACCTGAATTTTCTGTACTGGTACCTACCCCTACCTACAATAGATTTTTTTTTTCTTTCTGTCCTTTCACATCTTATTCTTTGACTTTATATCTATTTTGGCATTCTATGGCATTAGTTATCTGTTTTCGGATACTTTTTTTTTCAATCTACGGAATATTTGTGCTCATTTTACAGCTGCTTTGCACAATTTACTGTGTAGTCGAAAACTTTTTTTTTTTTGGAAACGGCCGAAAATTGGTGCGAGCGCGGATGTCATCCATAGAATCAAATCAACATGGCCTCATTACAAATACTGGGAATATAGAAAATCAAAACACCAAAGGTCTACAGTCATTGCAAACTCTTGCGTGTGCAATAAATTTAACATGAAACAGTATATTTTCCTAGAATAGACCTACGCACTGTGTATTACCCAATTGCTTCGAAAGGTAACGAAATTGCGAGTGTAACTAATTGTATTGTCAGTGACTGCAGTTTGACCGACCACGGCGATTCATTCAGTTTATTCACGCTAGTTGCAAATAGATAATTTTTTCCATTTTAACAAATATGTCCAAACAGAAGGAAGGTACATGTAATAATGTTACCACTATTTCAAAATTGTCTAATTCATGTCAAAAATGATAATTATTTACTTTTTATTAGAACAAGTTTATTTACTAGATAATGCCCGAGGGCTAGTTGTAGGTACATGATAAAAACACAGGTGATAAACATGTAACGATGGATAATGATTATCATTATTGTAAAAAGAGACTACTCGAATACTAGTGTTGTCTATTTTCAAATAGCTTAAGTTTAACATCTTGTAAAAGTGCAATTTTTAAAAGATAGAAATTTCAAAATAATGTGATATCCCGAAAACACGTTCACACACGTTACGCACACACACAGACACGCACATGCACACTTAGTGATTTCATTTTGGTTATTCATTTCAAATTGAGTTGGCGAATTCTGTGCTTTTAATGTGGCGTCATGTTTTCCTGTTGACTTGCTAACAAGGCTCTGTCTGTATGAGCTGCGTCTGTCACGGAAACGTTTAAAAGTTCACTAAGCAGTGAACAGACGTGATTTAACTTTGATTTAAATTTAACTTTGGAGTCTTGCATCAATACATTAGACTAGAGGTGTTGCACTACATTCACGCCTAGTTTAACCAAGTTGGTAGGCTATTTCAACTACATCACTCCCGCCCCCACCCCTGTAGCACATCTCAGCCGGCTCAGACCACATTCCCACTCAAAACAATCAATCAGAACTATCCTCCAGCTCGTCTATGGTTTGTGGCATCTTCCTTCCCTTGGTCTCCGTCAGCAGGAGCGCTGTCAGGCCGGCTAGAATGGACAGTACACCAAACAGCACCAAAGGGACGTGGATACTGCTCACTCGCTCCTGGTAGAAGGAAGGATGACAGGGAGTATAGTTAAGAAAGTGATAGGGTGGAACGTTTTTGCCCGGCTTGTACTAACACCTGCGGGATCAGAACGCTTTGGCCCGTTAGCAACTCGGCCTAAGGCTCATCACACCAACTCCGGTGGTGAGGTGACTGGAACGAATTGACCAGGGTACAGGGCCGAGTTTGATACTCCGTCAAGTTGACAAATGGCCAAATCTTCCTGATCCCAAGTGTTAGCACAAGACGTGCAAAAAGTTAAACGCATTCCACCATTTCATGTGAAGAAATGTGGAAATGTAATGTTAACGTTGTCAGACTTTCTCGACGTCCGTACAAGAATAAACCAAAGCAAAGAAAACACGAAACGAAAATGATGCCATATATGTCTCTTCGGTTTCCAACAATTTCAAATTTTCTATCAAAAATTTGTCCAATATTTCTATTCCTCCTAGACATTACACTAGCTTCGTGCACGTGCTCATTATTTTCATAGATCATATAAAAACCCCTTAACAGCTTCATGATATATGTCTCGTGTACAGACCTCAAGGTACACGTGTAAGGAAACTCATAAACACCATGTTTCTCGGACGCGGACATATAAATATCTGCAGCGCGCAGCGGGTAGGCTGGTTACCTGCCGGGTCCCGATTTGGAAATGTGATGTTAGCTTGAGCGTAAGCTCTACGCCTCTTTCTGGCAGCCTGTTTTCTTTCGAGTTATCGCCACCCTTGTGCCGAGGAAAACAACGTTAACTGCTGCGTGCTTCCATACATTCGAGCGAATTGATTGACACCGACCCCGTAGATATTCCCAGCGTACGCTGATACACGTGGCGGGTGAGCAGCTCACCGTACAGATACCGGCGAGCTCACGATGGTATGGTTACCAGCCTACCGTTAGCTAGCCTGGATACCAGATCCCAACCCGATCTCAAGAATAAGAATACCCCACACGATAGATTTTTGAAATCGCCTTGGGGTCTAATATCCAAGCTACCGTTTCGTTTAAGGTCACGTGTAATACGTACCAGATACATGGCGAAGGGAGCTATGATACCACCAACCCTGGACGAGAACGATGACACACCTACCCCAACGTTCCTGCAATGCAAGAGTTCTACATCTCAACATCTGATCAACCAAAATGGGTATCGAGTACTATCGACGATATATGAATACAGTTAATAAGCTTGTTTGTTTGTTTGTTTGTTTACGTTCTCCACTCGAAGACATTTGGTAAGCCGTACATTTGATGAGCATTCGCCTCAAAGCTGGCTTTAGACTTTGCAGATTTTGTCCAAATGAAAAACCAAGATGACAACTGTCATGTTAATTCGTCAGAACAGAAAAAATATTATTTACAACCCACAATCAATTAAACTACGTCTGGCAACAATGCTTTAGATAATGTTCCTATAGCTAAAACCCTTGTAGATGGTGCGAGATTTAGATCAACCATTCATACGAAGTCTTGCCGTCCCTTACCTCACCACAGTAGGGAACAGTTCTGTAGCATACAGGAACACGATAGCGTAGGAAGCAGCGATGCCAAACTTCCCCAGCATGGCAAGGGTCACCACCAACGGTGAAAGATCAACCCCATTAACTGAAAGGGCAGGCAATAGAGGAGGTATCGCAGCATGATTGTCTCAACTCTCAAATAATTAAGAACGTCAAGGTTCTACAGTTTGAGTAGAAACATTCTAACGGCTAACACATGCATGTTCTCAAAGCAATGAAGCTATTTGTGTTAATAAAAGGGTATGTACATGGACATTGACGTAAGCTATACTAGTATATCAAAGCACTACGTGTATAGTATCTTCAGTCCAATTTCTTGTATACAGGCCACTGAAAGTTTGTACAGATCTGTTAACTTAAAGGTATCATGTAAATTTCCATGTTCCCCGGTGAATCGATGCAAAGGATAAAAGGATGCCTGTTTACCAAGAAAACCTCATACGTTCTTAAAATAGAACAGAGATAGGTTGATTTTCAGGTCTATATTCGGACTGATGATCATGGAATTTGAATAGATTTTTTTAAGGCATGGTATATTTAAAAATACGTTAGTATATCTAATCATAGACATCTATAAATTTGGTAAGTTATGTAACATTCTCTCGTTGGAAATTGCCAGAAAGTGATTACATATTTGGCTGTACCTGATGTGGGGATAGCTATCGTCAGCGCACACGACACTCCGCCCACCACATGAAATAGACACAAAGGCAAGCGTCGTCCCCACCTGGAATGAACAGGAGAAATCAAACATTTAATAACCAGCAAATGCAGACTATTTCCCGTCGTCCCCATCTGGAATGGACAGGAAGACATTTTATAGATGACATCCTTTGCAGAATGCAAAATTAATGAGATAGCGCGAAAAACAAGATGGGTAAAAAAAACAAGATGGCAAAATGTTTGACCATTTTGGTCTATCTGACCTCTGACAATCCCCGAAGAGAAAAAAAATCTTGTTTTTCCCCTTAAATCACGCAAAAATTGATGAGCGCGTCGATACCATCCATAAAATTTACTTGTGGCTTAATGCTAGCAAATGCAGACTACTTCCATTCCATCTATAATTTGGGTCTATAACCACAGAATGACTGTATCTGCGCGTAGTGCGAACGTAACATATTTCCTAGCAGGCCTAAACATGAAACCATTGAGATTTGACCTGCCTGTGGATGACAAAACTCGAGATGATGTAGGCTGGAATCTCCACAGCGCCACTGATGAAGATATTGACGTACTTGTCACCAGCCAGAATGTCCGTGTTGAGAGACAGACCATAATACACCAGGGAGTTCACCCACCTGCGGGGTAGAGATAGAAATGAACATAGTAATGAAGATGTATACGAATGCAAATCATAAACCTGACAAATTCATTCAGCAGGTAGTAACAGATTAACGCTCACTAGGAGGGACGGTCTTTTTAGAATAATCACAATGACACAAATTTATGAAATCTAATATATGGCCCTCCCCCCCTCTCCCCCCTTTCCTTCCCTTCTTCCTTGCTCGACTCCTTCCTTCCTTCCTTCCTAGGCCTCTTCCGTCCCTCCCTCCCTCCATCCTTCCTTATCTTCTATCCCTCGTTCTTTTCCTCCTTCCTTCCATCCCTCCCTCACTAATGATTATCCGACGTATGTTACTGATGCCATGTTACATCAAAGTTGCATACATACCACACAAACATCATAATGAGGGTGACCTTCCGCAATCTGGGCGTTCGGAATAAGTCTAGAAGATTTTTCTTCCCCGCAGAGTCGCCTGACGAGCCATTGACGTGTAAGCCGTGCTCTTTACCACAAATACTAATGGGTCCGACATCAGGAACTTGGTGTAGATCAGGTTGGTACTTTCCCGCACCATCCCCGCTAACGAGCATGGGGCTGGGTACGGCTTTGTTATTAAACCTGGCCGCCTTCTGTAGGATCTCTTCCGCTTCGCTGATTCTGCCTCTCGAAACAAGCCATCTAGATGATTCCGGAATAACCCTGTCAAATAAGTCAGTAATCAACATGATTTGGGAGACTTGATACGGTCGACACAGTGGCTAATGGACCTTGCAATCCCTTTACATTAAAGGCGGTGATCGCTGAGCAACAACAAAAAACAATGACAGATAGCCCAACAACAAAGCCAATAAAGAAACGGCGAATTTGTAAAATCTTTTGTGTGTTTTCTTGTCCTTAAATGAGCCGCCTTCGTCTTCTACTTTTTTTATCAGTGAACGGAAAGAGAGCTAAGATATCATCGGAATACTAAAACAGAAAAAAACAGCACAACGACTTTCGTACGATTATGTATAAATTATACATGCATGCACTAAGCAAGAGGATACAAATGAAGTTAACCTAACATAAATCATATGAACAAATCAACATGTCAAATTCAAAGTTGACGTGTCGTTTACACTGCCGGTTCCAAGGTCTAAACGTCTTTGATGTATTTACCTTTGTACACAGAAGGGGTTACCTCAATGCAGTCGAGTACTTACAGGATGAAATGTATAAAATTCTAAAAGCCAACGGAAATAAATTGAAGCGTTGATCATTACCTCATGAACAATACACAAAATAATCAGCCATCCCAAAGCTTTCTGTGAAAGTTTCAACTGTGCTAAGGGAAACATCACTGCAAACTTCCTAATAGTAAGATAAACACGTGAAACGAAATATTTGAGCCTACCACCAGTAGGGCAGGGCGATGATGTTGAAGAGAGAGATAAGAAGCTGCAGGTGCCGCCAGTTGGGGAGGAGGTAGGCCAGTAGGGCCAGGCTCATGATGCCCGAGGCCCAGAACAGAGTCGTCAGCACCCCGGCAAAGCTGCGGCGGGCGGGGGAGAACATCTCTGTAGCCATCACGTACGACACGAGATCAACCCCCTGCGCAGGGAGAAGTGATACGGAATCATTAGACTCTTCAAATGCCTGAATGGTTACGAGTTCGATTCCTGTTTTTCTGCGTAAGACACTTTGCACGACTTTCCTTACTCCAACCAGGTGTAAAATGGGTACTTGAATTTGGTTGGGGATGTAAAAGGTAGTTGAGGACAGACCTAGACACAGTGGATAACAATCCACAAAGAAAAGCTATGGTACTGCCTTTATCATTTAGTCTCGCACAGACTCGTTGGGTTGCTATAAAAGTGTAAGGTTAACTATGCAAGTAGAATATTAAAGGAATTAGCCGGCCAAGCCGTCACACGTTTGTGTCTATTCTTCCAACAGCCCAAGGATTATGGTAGAGACTAAGAAATGGAGAAAGGTGCAGATTCTGTAATTATCACTCAAGAAGTATATAGGACGAGCTCTTAGATCTGGACTCATAGTTATACAGATGTTCTAAGATTGCACAACACATATCGAATCCTGTACCTGTTCTAGGGCTCCTGTTATAAACTTCAGTATAGTGAAGGAGTAGTAGTCCTGCGCAAACGCTGTGCCCACTCCGAAAATCATCTGCAGCCAGATGGACACGATCCAGACCCGAAGGCGTCCGAAGTGGTCCGACAGCTGCCCGAATATCAACGAGCCGACCATGACGCCCACCATGAAGACGGACTCAGATGTCTCTACTAGTGCTGACTTGTCACACACCAGGTCCCACTGTGGTATATTCGTATGGAGAGGGTGTCTTGTGACTTGTGGTGTCAAAAGTACGTATTGATCAAAAGTATGATCAAACGTAAATATTTCTTCGCACGAGAAGATATGTATTGAGCACAAACAAATCAATTCTACTTAAGTAGCACAGTATAGCAGTTAAAAAAAATGCATCGATGTAACGTCGTAATATTGCTATTACAGGACCCACGATAACGGGAGCAATGACGTAATACTTTCAAGGTACATTTGTACTTCTTTTGTTGCTGTTCGTTATCTTTTTATGAAAAAAGAGAACATCTTACCTCAGTTACGATTGTAGACTGGAAGCTGTACTCCCAGCCATTCTCGCATGGCACGGTCGAGTTGTCAATGCTGAAGTTTTTGTACATACTGCATTGACTGTACACCTCACGACCGTCCACCAGGCTAGAGGGTATGCTGTGGTTACGGTTTACTCCTGGCACCTTACAGTGGTGTTCTGGTAGTCCTCCGAGGAAAGCCATACTCAGCATGTGCCAGGCCTGGGTAAACTGCCCGGACACGCATATCAGGACATATATAATAGTCTGGTATAAGCCAAAGTCTCCAAGTAGGATCAGGGCTTCGTCTAACTCCATCCTCTGAAAATACTAAAAATACCGCATGCGTTTTCACTGGGATGCCGCTACTTTGTACTGTAAAGGGCAAAGGTCGGAAAGTTACATCACCGCACGGGTACCAGTTTACGTCATTGGTATGTCGTGTTTGCCATTTGCGGTAAGGCACAAATTTGTGATAAGGGTGCCGTATTTGTCCGAACTGTCAATGGGCCTGCTCCACAAAGGTACATTCTACAATGTATAAGCCTACGCTGTGCCATATCTTAATGGCACATAATGTTTTCTTATATCGAGCGTCCGTATGGCACGCAATTTGTTCTTTTGTGGAGTGTCCGACAATGAACTAGTGAATAACAAGATTTCATTCCTCAAGACAATCATCAAATGGGTAACACGTTCTTTTATACCATGGCCAGTGACAAAATTATTGTCGTAATTAATCGACAAACGAGAGAGATTGAAGGCTGTTTATTTATTTGTTTATTTATTACATTATTTATTACACTCATCATGCTCTCCTGACAGGCAGAACACATCAGCGTCCACTGCGTACGTCTATACGTCTATTGGCAAAATGTTTAAAAACCAGAAAATTCTGGACCACAATTCATTGCATGTCATACAACGAATTGTGTTGTGTTGTATATATGGTCCAATGTGTGATAACTTTGTCTATCGTATATCTACAGTTAATTACCGCAAAACCAAAAAGATGGAAATCCTCTCCTATAGAGATACTCCCAGTCTAGTTTGTAGACCCCAATAACATAGTAGTGAATGGTTATTGAGAATCAAGATTGATAAGGATTTGTACAGACATTTTCTTGTATCTGAACATTTGATTGATATACTACAAAATGTACACATGGCATGGCTGTATTTCTTTCATACATCTATTCCATGGAAAACAGTATATACTTCTATAATTTTTAGCACTATTGACCCTGTAACTAGATTTTCCAATACAAACTCCTTCATCAATATTTACCTACCAATAGATTATAGGGTATTTGGAAATGTGTCAATTTGCCATATGGAGGAGGAGACATATTTACACGTCTTCTGGGACTGCCCCAAGTAGTTCATTTTTACGAAAAAGTAAAAACCTGGTTCTTTGAAGAAAAAAAGACCAAACATTAACCATAATTTCCTTTAATAGCATCTTTGGTAATCGTTTAAGGGACCTATGTAATTGGCAATCTCATTATTTTATCGGCCAAAGTTAACATAATTTTCACAAATACAGAGAATGCAAAAGTGTCAATTTCAATTCATTCTTTCTTCCATTTATTAATTACGTTTATTTCTTCGAAAATGTCAAATCGCTACCAGGAGATCAAAGATGGCGAAGCACCAAGGAAAGTGGGGGATATTATTTACAACTAATACATCATCCTCTGTTTGATTTCACTTTATAGCTAAGTTTCCTCTGTATCTGGTTTGGTCAAGCCATATGATTTGGCTGGTTCACCTTATGTTTGTGTGAAGTAACGTTACTTGTAAATAGTAATATAATAACAACTAGTTAACGTTTACAATGCTTGATAGTAACCCATTAACGTTCCACAAATTCACTTTTGTGCAAAGTTATCTTTTATCTTGTGCCAATTGCGGGCAATCTGTTCTAATACCATGCGTGTCAAGTAAGAAGATATTTGTAGTTAACTTGGCGAAGCAACATTCTACATCCCGTTTGTCCTATATCCAGTACATTTAAAGTATTTCGATCGGTGGCTCCAGCATGTCCATGAAACTGATTGAAACAATGTATGACAAGAAATAATGAAGGTAAAACCTTCCCCCTTGCAAGACAAACGACAGCTTGGATGCAGATATTAGAAGGCTAAATATATCATATAGAATCAATGTGAAATGAGACTCTAAAAATATATCTTAGTCTTCAAGTTAACTATTCTATGCTTTAGTCCAGAGACCCAGGTTTCAGGAACTCCCTGCAGAAGCAGTATTTACTCAGATGAGGAAACTTGTCCTGGATGCAGCTGGGATGGTTCCCGTACACGTTGATGCGGCTGATGTCTGCCGTTATCTCAGTCTTCTCACTAGACAGCCATTTCCTTACTGACACTTCATATGCTCCACCATTCGGTCCAGTTTCCAGCGTAATTCGAAAGTCCACGAAAGGGACAGTAGTAATACTTTGACTAGTATTAAACAAGGCCTCCTGAGTCAACCGGTCATTGCCACCAAATTGCAATAGTTTGCGGTTGGGTTTGATAATTTCTGCTTGAGTTATATTATTCAGGATCAACTGAGCACAAAGGCTTCGGTGCATTTCTGTTAAACGATTCATGTGGGAGACTGCAAAACCCGCTGCTTCTCGAACTAGTCTGTTGTTCTGTATGTTGACTGGTACGGACTGCAGACAGGTACACCAGTGGTCAGCAATGGAGGCGTCCTCGCATGTTCGGTTCAGCGGGATCTCCTGGAAAAGGCTGAGGCCGTGTCCCTGGAAACCGGAGGGGTCGCCGGGATAGTCCAGCACGTGCTGCAGCGTCTTGTGGAAGTCGAACGCTGTCGTCAGACGTTCTTCGTTTCTCTTGAGGTTCCGGATGATTTCAGGATGAGTCTCCTTCATCCAAGGAGGAACAGCGATTCCAAAGAACGGTAGCCTCTCCTCCAGTCGACCTTGAATCTGCTGCCTAATGCGACCGTAGCGGGGTCCATGGTCAGCAAAAAGAACAAGAACGGTGTTGTTGAGGTAGCCGTTGTCCTTCCAGGATTTGATGAGTGTCAGAATGTCTTCGTCGGCAGCTTGGAGCATGTTCAACCTTCCGTGACTGAGTTCTGTGTGAAACGCAATTGCAAACTTGGGTATGTCATGATACGCTTCCACAAAATCGCGGGCATACTTCAGCGTGTAGTGATGCTTAGGAGTTGCTCCGAAACAGAACTGCTCTTCAAACTCTGGGAGATCTTCTTGGGCCACCCAGAAAGGCCTCATGTAGTAATCAGTCGGTTGTTTGTTAAAGCCTTCTAAACGATATTGGAACGCTCCATAGACCGCTTCATCCTCCCCGTACATGGTCGTGTAGCCCATCCTTCTGAACTTATTCCATACTAACGGAAATACGTCGCAGGTTGTTGAATTTTCCATTCCCCTTTTCGCGTTGGGTAGCTCTTCCTCGTGAAACCCTGACAACAGGCCGATGAAATTGGCCGTGGTTGCGTCACCGATCACGTGATAACCCTTCAGAACGTGACCCTCCAGAGTCTCTGTGAAGTACTTGAAAGTTTTGGGCAGTTTTCGCATGAAGTTCATCCGTGAGGTCGAGTCAAATCCGACCATGAGCACGTTCATACCATGTCCAAGGGTCGTCTTCACTCTGCCTTCCTTCTCTATTTCCGCCTTTTTGTCTTTAACCAGAGAATCGTCCCTTATTACCTGCACAAACATGTTGTTGTGTTCTCTTAGAACTTTAACCCAAGCTTGTTGTGTTTGGTTAAAGACGTCCTCTTCCAAGAAACAGGTAATCTGACTAAATTCCTCTTTGAATGGAAATTGTATAGATTCTTCGTTAGATACAAATACCTTTGTGTGCAAAATGGTATAGAGGATATGGAAATCACCCCATCTCTTAATCTTACTGTACGTGCAGTTGAGTAATTTCTGTGTGGGTAAAAGGGCGCTGGAGTTTAGTTTGACTACATCCCAGTGGGATTTATCCGTCCGCGAGTTCCCGTCTAAATATGTCAGGTAGTTGATAGGGGAAAGTCCGCAGTATAAGTTAGTTATTTTTTGAAAATGGTGGTTGAATTCTGACATCTCCATCTGTAAGTCTGGATATTTGCATAACGGCTGCTCTCGGCTGTGACTTTGAGCTACGTCATCGTCGTGGCCTTCTCTTTTCTGTGCTCTACTACGGTTAATTGCTGTTGGCCAACTAGAGAGAGATTTCTCGTTCATGTCTTCAGAATGAGCCTCGAAAGACTTTTGGTTATATGCAGGTACTTCATGAAACTCTTTGCTGCTGACCTGGGTCTCTGTAATGACTGCTTCATCAAGAGGATCCTTGTTGAAGTTACGTGAAATCAGTGTTGGTGTTTGTACAGGTTTTCCATCTTGGATGACCTCGAGCTCCGTGTGCATTGCGGCCTCTTCGATCTTGAGGACTTCTGTGTCGCCTTCGATTGCCTCTGTGGATGTTGTTGGCACGGTGTTTCGTAAACTATTTTCTATGGTACGTTCTTCAGTTCCTGACGAAGCCTTGCCAATCTCATTTGTTGTGAGGTAAGGCGCTTTGCCGGGACCGAGAGAGGCATCTTTCCGCACAGTCATCCTCACAGCTTGGTCCATTCCGTCGGCAACCTGAGTTGTGTCCAACTCATCAGCTTTTTTAACCGTGTCCTCCCGGGGATACCTCATCTCAAGAATGTAGAAGGACAAAAGAAGAAACCCGACAGTCAAGACCACGCAAAAAGAGCATTGGATGTTCCTTAAGATCCCCATAACGTCTTAAGATGTCAACGTCTTCAACCTGTAGGATACGAAATGGAGGTGGGCTTTGTGAGAGAATGGATAAAAAGCGTCTACATTGGTGCCACAAAGTCATATAAGAAGATTGCACCGTGCTTATGATTTTTCCTGTTGCTTTTACAAAAATCTCTAATTTTGGTTTAAACAATGGGATTTTAAGATTTTTTTGCTACACTAAGCTTCTTTTCATATATCTTTGATATCTAACACATCTTAGTTAAACATTTATAATCAAATATTCATAAATCATGCTAATGACATGACGTAATTGGTCAAAATCCAAGATGGCCGACAATATCATGATGAAAAGTATGACCAGCTTATTTTCACTAGGATTTCATCACGACTTGGTATTTTCTTACAGAAAACATTCATGTGAACGTTTTCAATCCATTTTCAGGGGGTTTTAGTGTTGTATGTTGAAAAAAAATATATCTCAAGATATTTAAGGTTGATAATCCAAGATGGCGGATAGCTAAACTACAGATGACTTCTTTTTATGACGTCATTTTGGCGTCGTTAACGCTGAAATATTGATAAGAAACCTTTATTGGTAACTTTTTGTGTGAAAATATTTAGGTATGGGAATACCCCGTTTTAGACAAAAGAATCAATTAATGACATCATGATTACGTCATATTACGTCAACACGTTCTCGAGTTACATATATACATACATATTCATACTCATTAACAAGTTAAAGCATTCACATAGTTTTGCTTCCATTGTTTTCTATCTTTCATCAGTTCAATGAGGTCTTTATCATATAGATCAGTCTCTGCTTCAATAAAGTTCTTTAGCGTGAGGTATGGACGGCCTCTTCTCATGTTTGCTTCCGGGGACCAAAAGAGCAGTTTACCGGCTGGATCGCCATGTCGAACAACATGTCCAGCAAGGCTTAACAAGGCTTAACTGACTTCAGTTGAAAGAGATTGAAGAGTCCCATACAGTTCTTTGTTTGTTGTGTGTTCCCACCGAGGTTTGTTGTATACTACACATAGCATCCTGGTGAAGGAACCATTCAGTTTCCTGGTCTGAGAAGTATTCATTGTCCAAGACTCACAGCCATAAAGTAAAATTGAGATAATACAAGATTGGAATACTCTAGTTTTTGTTTCTTTTCTGGTGTGAGATTTCCAATTTTTTTTGAGCGCATGTATGGCACTCCATGCTTGGCCAATTCTAACCTCCATGTCATGTTTCATATCAGTGTAGCCCCTAGATAATTTAAAGTCAGTAACCTTCTCGATTGCGGACCCATCTGAGGCATAGAGCTGCTCTATATATGGGAGATTTAAACGAATGAATTTAGTTTTTGATGCATTGAGTACAGTCCAATAGTTTGACATGCTGCTTCGACTCTGTAAAGAAGGTTTGATTGAGTCTTCAAGAAGAGCAATGTCATCTGCAAAATCAAGGTCGGGAAGGGTCTCCGCCGGGTAATGACGACTACGGCAACGGTGCCGGGTGAGACCGTCTGTGTCTGTGATGAATGTCCGCATTGCATCCAAACATATAGTAAAGAGATATGAGTGTTCTTGAGTTATTCTCGTGCAAAGTTTGAAAGGAAATCGGCACCTGCAGTTCCAAACTAGTCACTAGGAGGTCGAAACATACTCTCTGCCCCAGGGGCTATCTACCACTCAAAAATCACGACCACAGCATGTCCAGAACACGAGATATCAAAAATGAAATATCCACGTTAGTACCTTAGCAAGCCGCTAGGGGTCCATTATCAAACTGTGACCGTTTTCCAGACCCCTACGCACCTACCAAATATCATCAGGATCCATCCAAGGCTTTTAGAGTTAAGCTGTTGACACACACACAGACGCACATGTCTAAAACATAACCTTGACATCCTGGCGAAGGTAATAATGAACGAACTGGGGCTAAATGCAGCTATATGCAGAATATATACCAAGCTAGTAATAATGAATATCTGATAGTATAGAAGGGAAAAAAATACCTAGTACTTTCGCCCTTATTGGATCTTTGTACTGGAGGTACCTGTCACCAGTGTCAGCCTGTCACACGGAGAATGACGTGGCCAGGTACGTGTCATGCTGACGTTGTGATCCAGGGGGTTTCCGGAATCGATGGGGTGGGGTGGTGGGCTGGACTAGTGCCGGGGCCCCACTGACTTCCATCCGGGGGACACCCTGTAATTAATGGCTTTGTCATCCAGCACTTAAATCTGAATTAGACATGTCCAATTATTGGTGAAAGGTGCATGTTTTTCTACAGTAAGAAGGTCTTTTGATGATTTTTGCATGACATTGTGTTTATTTCAACAACAATAACAGTTGTTGAAGCTATATAAATTGCTTCCAATAACTAACTTGGATTGTTCACGATATGATGATAGGTATAAGTGTACCTTTAGGTTGTAGGTAAGATTTAAGCATGTTAATGTGTAAATAGCCTTAATGTAATGTGTTAATGTTGTATTATGTAACGTGTTTGTCTAAAGACTCCAGGAAGATTAGTGATACAGTATCATTATTGTACTCACTAATAGAGATCTGTTGAATGAACAATGAATGAATGAATTAACAATGATCAACGCACAAAGCTGTTCACATTTCTTCCCGCTTGGTCTAAAGAATTTGCTACTCTCTGTTTGATAGATAAATTCAACTACTACATTCTGTGAGGCGGATAACTGCTATTGCGTACAAGTACTAGTCAAATATATCCACGAATGCTTATACCATAGAACTAATAGTGAAAATGACATACTAGGCCCAATATGTTGACTTATATACCTATAGATATCCATATATGTCTGTTTAGTTGTACTGTAAGTAATTGTTATGGACCTTACAAAAGTCACTGTACTTTGACTTGATCAACCTATTTTAATACAATGGACCTGCCCACTGTAGGGAGAATACAACATTTAATCAGTATACAACTCTTTCTTAAGTCAAAAGTCTTATGCACATTGGAGGACAAAGGCATCAAATGCTCAGGTATCCAAACGGTTAGAATTAATTGGGGCCACGAAAAAGGGGGGGGGGGACACTACATGTAGCCCAGCCCACTAGCTCAGCCCACCACCCCATTGGTTCCAGAAACCCGATCCTGGGTTTTATCTATTATAGGACCAAAACATCCTGTTCACATCAAAAATGGCAACATTATGCGAGGGTCCTTCACCCCGCTCACTCCTAGCCCAAATCGGTATTACCGACATTATGGCACAACAAGGCACAGCTGTTTGTTTGGCATTCATAACAGGTAACCAGTCTCAGCTCAAGAATTAATGCACCAGTTTTGTACAACTACTATAGATTGTGTAAGACCAGATTGTAAGGCTTTGTTCATTAATGCACGTTACCAACACTGCTTTGGAAATAAAGCCATGATTTCCTCGTAAAGAAATGCTAGGATTTAATGCCCTAGGCCTAAGCTATTGTACCCAACTGTTTACCATACTACTAGTATGCTGAATCTAACAAAAGTGCTACATGTGATGGGCAAATAAATAAAAGAGAAATAGTCAGTGTTGAAATTAGGAGAGTGTGAAAAAGCTTCACTTTTTTCAAATAATTTTTGTGATTTCTTTTGAACTATGCAGTACATACGCACTGGCAGTACATGTGCACCTGTTTCATAACAAATTTGTTGCCATTTCTATTTTTCTGGGCCTAAAAATTTTCCTATCAATAATGCGTTACTTAAGCTTGTAGAGACATTGTGTAACATTCTGCATATGATATATTCTGCCACAACAACAAACTGCTGTAAACACTAGAAAACAACACAAACATCTTGAAAACTCTACAATAGTCCAGGTGCCCGATGTTAGATTCATAGAATTTGTGAGCCCCTGGTGTGCTTGGTAACTACAAGAATCATTATAGCCATAATTACATGTACCCAGGGCTTTAGCCAGCGTCCGTTTTTCCGTCAATTGACGGAAATGTGCTGCGTCTGACGGAAAAATTTTAAAACCAATCCGTCAACCTTGACGGACAAAAATCCTTGGTGGAAGCTACAGGAGGCTTGGGGACGCTGTCCACAGCCGTAAAAGCCACACACTGTTTGTTTTGCTATTGTTATGATTGTTGACAATGTGTGTCGGCGCCCTTTCGCATACAATAATCTCATTAAAAACCCGTTTTTCAAGGTCTCAGTTCAGTCCTTCAAATTAATTTTCGCGGTTTTCGCGACGATTGTAATTGGCTGACGGAAAAAAATTTTGAGCTGGCTAAAGCCCTGCATGTACCTCTCTGATTTATAGAATAGGTACTGATAAAATTGTAAAGCATCATCAGTCATAACCTACTGTCTAATGACACGTAATGGCAAGTACCTTTGCTAGAGAAGTTAAGAGCATCTTGTAAAAAAGTAGGCGAAAGTTAAAATGAACAATTGATTCTAGTAGGTATATTCAGGTAGTTTCTTGTATGTATTTTCTGTTGTTGTTCATAACTATACATGGAATCAAAAGCAAACTGAATCCAATCACCCATCTGTATGGCTTCATCTAAATATTTTAAAATGGATTCAGTAAAACAACAATATGTAGAACAGCATGTATTGGGTCTATGCTGACAGCTGCTTTATATTCAGGCGTTTCCTTTCACATATTTATTTTTCATACAGGAAATCTATTGAACATATTCTTTAATAGTGAAGAAAATCACTTTGAAAAACATTCTAATGACTAATATCTTGCCAGGAAATAAGATCATCAAGAAATCTAGGACACACACAAAGGTTGGTATCCCTGACGTGCTGCATAAAAAGACCACGATTTTCTGTTAAGGACCAATTTTCTCTAAGGGCATGAAAGACAAAATTAATGTTCCTCATCTCAGATATTTTTCTCCCAAGGTTAGGGTGAAATTATCAGCAAGGACAAGGAAGACTGCACTAGAATTTAGAGGACCGAGTTTTTGGAGTAGCATGCAATTAGGGACTTATTAGGGACAAATGATATCTATAAAGACTAGCTGCATGCAGCAGAATGGATGTAAAAGCAAGTCATTGAGTGACAGGGTAGAAGGTGTGAGCTTGTAACTGAAACATCCCCAACATTACTACATCAGTTTCCATGTAATAATATCTAACATGTCTAAAATGAGCAAGAAAAAGAGAAAGGCCTCTTTTGTTGCAAATGAAGTTTAACACATTGTAATCAAACAAGACTGTGATTTTAGCAGATTGTGGGTGGACGTTTTATCCTGTTTTGCAATTGTACGTGTTTCTCCTTTATTCAAAATCTTGAAAATGTTAATTGTTACTAGTATCACGTCCTTCTCCGGTCCGGTCAAAAGTTCATGTATATGTTGCAGACTACATATCTGTCTGACAGTGAATGGTGGCTGGGTATTTCCAAGCAATTTCAAGGTGTAAAGGAAAGTTCCCACAAAGGTTTACATTATGCTAATGTTGTCTTCTTCAAGGAGGTTGACTGCACACTCTGAAAATTTCCTCCCCTGCTCTCCATGAAGTTTTCATATCTGCAAAAAAGAAATGCTAGCCATAAGGATATATCAGTATTTACTAAATACACAGCCTGTGTTTACACAATCTCTCACTGGCTAGAGTTAATGACCCCCTCCTAGGTGGTGGCAACTACCGCTAAGAGCACGATTTTAGTCAGGCTATTAAATACACAACTTATGCAAAGGTATCCTAATTGTTGAGGATAAACTACTAGTACTGGAGGCTGTGTTAGAATTGTCGTAGGATTAAAGTCAGACAGAATTATTGACTATTTCTACCCTTCAGTTGAAAACACAGCATCAATCTTCACTCACATCATCTGGTACTTAATTCTCTCCGTCTCCGACACAGATGGCCTCATTGTTGTAGCAGCCTTCATCAGGTGTTCTTGGTGGATCATGGGGGCCTTGGCTGGCTCTTCAGTTGATGTGTCACCCACAGGATTCTGCAGTAAGAAGCATGTATGTCCAAAATGTAAACAAAGATAGTATACAAGCTAGCTACCTACTATACATGCATCTACAATATGCAGGGAAAATGTGCAAAAATCCTGGGGGAAAGATTATGTTGAAGTTTGCTAATTTACGAAGATCAGGAAGTACACATTACCTACCTCATCCCCATCCCAGTTTCTGCAAATGGTGGCAACCTGTGTCCATAAGAAAAAAGAAACTGCAATCAATATGCTACTTCAGAACTCATTTGTCATAAATTGCTTTGATACACCTGTGCAACTTACCAGATAGTACCAAATAAGTTAGTATTATTGCTGCTATTCAATGGTTTCAAGAGTGACCTCTGATAAAAATATACCCTAAAAAGTTGATGATGAACAACTAGTACCGGAGGATGAAATTTTTGTCATCAATATTATAAAATTCAATACAATGAAATACTTATTGTAACAAAATATTCAATAGAATGAAATATACAATGTAATGAACCTCTGACACACTAGAGTCTCCAGGCCAATCTACATGAACAGCAATGAAATGCAATAAATGGTGTGTTGACCTGCTCTAGCAGCTTCTCATGTCTGTCCTGGTGCACCGTGACCTTGCCCTCCTGGAGAGATGGCATCAGCATGACCTTGGCCTCCATCTCTGAGATACCTGTAGCTTTACTCTCACCTGTGGACAGAATGGAGGATATATACATGTGATCTAATTTATTGTTTTTTGTAATCAGAGAAATAGTTGCAGTATGTCACGAGGTGATAGCGTGATCACCCCTGTGATTAAGATGTGCCACCCCTGTACATAGGTCCATATGTCAGTACTACCACATGCTAAGACAGAGATATTTAATATGTTATTATCATTTCCTGTTCATATATCTACCTATGTAGGCCAATTCATTTACAACTCCCTGCAAAAATGAGACAATGCAATATATTGACATAATGTTCTGAAGTATTAGCTTTTAAAATATTAACTAGATTACGTTAGGTTAGATTAGACTCGTTGTTAGATTCTCGCAATAGTACATTGTACAACTCCTCTGTATATACAGGTTGCCATACATTGTACCTGTTGCAATTGTCGTGCAATAAAGTTCTTCTTATGTGGAGGGGTCATGTAAGAGACATGTCCATGGGAGAGGGATTTGAACGAGAGACCGCAATAAGGTAAGATGTGTTCAGATTCTCCAGCTTGAGCAGTGAATAATAAAGTTGAACTCCCACAAATATCATGGCTCTCACCTGACTCCTTGACTCACTATCTGGCCACCATGACAAGTATTATCCCATATTGAATTATACTGCTGCGTGGTCCCTGACAAGGGTGGGCAGAAGTCGAGCTAATCTTCACAACCATGTTTACAAGTGGCCCTGTCTCACAGCACATTACTACTACTACTACTAGAAAAACGAAAACTTTGCCATATATTGGTGGGACCGACATGTACACTACAACACCTAATGAAATATTAAGTCAAGGAGAAACACCTACACCAAAGCATTGTTTAGCATTGGTACCTTGTTCTTTTTCCTCTTCCTGCACTCCAGTGGAATCATCCATCCCTGCTCCCCTCCCATACAAAGCTGACACCCCCATGTTGGAATGGATGACCTCCAGCTGTGCATTGTAGAACAGTGCCTTGAAGTCAGCACCTGTAAAGTGCTGGCATTTCTCAGACAAACCAGCCAGGTCCACGTCTTCTGAAAGATCCAGGTCCTTTGACAGTGCCTTCAGGATTTTCACTCTGTCTTCCTGCAAATATATGGAAGTACATGTACAGCCTTCTACCTGTTGTGCCTAACACTGTGATTTATTAAACTGGGACAGTTCAGCTCATCTGTGTCAGTAGAAATAATTCTGAACCAAATTTAAACTGTATGTGTGTAATTCCCAACCTAAAATTTGACAAAAATGGAGTTGGATGGTTAAAAAATTGTGTGGGGTCCAAATTTTGTGTTGGACATTGCAGTTCAAATTTGCTTCAGAAAATCCCTACCTTGATAACCTACCGATTCTTGGCCAAACACTCAAGCCATCATGCCACACGATGAACTTAAAAAAGTTGGTTGAACTCATTGTTTTTTAGATCTTCCTTTAGACAACCTATAGCTAAGAAATATCATGAACCTCTGACCTTGCCAGGTAGTGGGCAGTGGAGACACTTGTCCAGCCGGCCCGGGCGCAGCAGAGCGGGGTCGATGAGGTCCGGTCGGCTGGTGGCTGCCAGGACGTACACCCCCTGCAGACCCTCCACTCCGTCCAGCTGGGTCAGGAACTGGTTCACTACACGGTCCGTCACACCTGTGTTATCATGGCCCCTCCTATAGCAAGGAAACACATCACATAATACAGGAGCTGGTTCACTACACGGTCCGTCACACCGGTGTTATCATGGCCCCTCCTATAGCAAGGAAGCACATAACATAATACAGGAACTGGTTCACTACATGGTCCGTCACACCCGTGTTATCATAGCCCCTCCTAAAGCAAGGAAACACATCACATAATACAGGAACTGGTTCACTACATGGTCCGTCACACCCGTGTTATCATGGCCCCTCCTATAGCAAGGAAACACATCACATAATACAGGAACTGGTTCACTACACGGTCCGTCACACCCGTGTTGTCATGGCCCCTCCTACAACAAGGAAACATATCACATAATACAGGAACTGGTTCACTACACGGTCCGTCACACCCGTGTTGTCATGGCCCCTCCTACAACAAGGAAACACATCACATAATACAGGAACTGGTTCACTACACGGTCCGTCACACCCGTGTTGTCATGGCCCCTCCTATAGCAAGGAAACACATCACATAATACAGGAACTGATTCACTACACGGTCCGTCACACCCGTGTTTGGCATGGCCCCTCCTATAGCAAGGAAACACATCACATCATTCAGGAACTGGTTC